>NC_064288.1:62266988-62279343 GCF_019186545.1 Solanum stenotomum
GTTTCTTTGGGTTTAGGTCTTAAGATTTTAAATTTAGAGTTTTTAGTGATTAAGGATTTTAAGGGTGTTTTTAGGTTTAGTGTTTTTAAAGGTGTTTTTAGGCTTTAGGGTCTGTTGGTGTTTCATAAGTCCTGGGGTTTCCCTAAGGTTTAGGGTGTAGGGTTTCTTAGGTATTTCATATTTCTTAGGTGTAGGCTTTTAAAGGTGTTGATCTAATATGCTTATGATATGCCAACTCAATGTTAGCTTGGGGTCACTCGGGATCCCAGGTCTCGTGTTGCGTCAAGTGGGTAACCTTGGGGAGTGACAAAAAAATGTATGAATAAAAAGCCTCTAAAAGACTAGAGATGCTGGGACATGCCCCCAACTAACTCTAGCAAAACTGAAACTAAAATGAAAGACTGAATAGAAAACATATAAATCGTCCTAGAAAAACGAGGACTCACCACTGATATTACTGAATACGTATCGGGAACGGATCTCCGCGTGATCTGAATGTTAAGGACCTGAACCTACATTAAGAGAAGATGTAGCGTAGACTATGTATCAGTAGTTGAAAGATTCTGAGCAAGCATGACATGATAAAGCTGAACAAATATATATAATTGAATAGATCATATTGAACAATGATATAATCTGAGAATTATTAAGAAGAGTTTAGGTATTTGGTTAAGGGTTTTTAGGTTAGGGTTTAGAGCTTAAGTTTTTATAAAAAAAATTCGGTCAGGAATTTTTTTCGATTTAGGATTGTTAAAGATTTTTTAGGATCATTATTGGTTTTACGATATATGAGCTCTAAGGGTTTAGGACTTGGGGTTTTAGATTAAGGAATTTTTTTAGGGTTTTTAAGGTTTGTTTTCGGGATTTTTAGTTTTAGGGTTTTAAAAGTTTTTAGGGGTTTGGTTTTATTAGGATTTAGGATTTCTTAGAGTTTAGGGCTTCTTAGAGTTTCATAAGGCTTAGGGTTGGGGGTTTATCCCTATGCTTTAGGGTTTAATTTTCTTAGGATTTGAGTTTAACATTTAAGGTCTCCTAGGTTTTTTTTGGGTCATTTAGGGTGTAGGGTTTAGTGTTTAGGTTTTCTTAGGATTTAGGATTTTTTAGGATTTAGGGATTCTTAGAGTTTCATAAGGCTTAGGGCTGGGGGTTTATCCCTAAGGTTTAAGGTTTGGGTTTCTTAGGGTTTGAGTTTAACATTTAAGGTCTCCTAGATTTTTTTTTGGGTAATTTAGGGCATATTATTTAGCGTTTAGGATTTCATAGGGGTTTGGTTTTTTTAAGGGTTTTTAGGATTTAGGGTTCTGGGCTTAAGATTTACTAGTGTTCTATTAGGTTTAAAGTAATATTTAGGTTTAGGGTTTTAATGTGTTTAGGATTTATATGGTTTTTTAACGATTAAGGGGTTCTTAGATGTTAGGGGATTTATAGGGTTTTTAGGGTTTTGGGTTTTTAGAAAGTTTAGGGTTTTAAAAGTCTTGTAGGGTTTTTTTATATCTTAAAGTTTAGGTTTTCTTAGGGTTTAGCCTTAAGGTTTAGTTTTAGGGTTTTAAAGGGTTATTAGATCTTAGGGGTTTTTAGGGTTTTGGGTTTTTTTTAATTCTTAAAATTTTGGGTTTCATAGGGTTTAGCCTTAAGGTTTAGTCGGAAGGGTTTAGGGTTTCTTTTGGTATAAGGTCTAAGTATTTATTTAAGTGTTTTTAAGGTTTAGGGCTTAAGTTTTTGTTGAATTTTTTTAGGTTTAGGATTTTTAAAGGGGTTTTCAAGATTGTTATGATTTTTTACTGTTTAGGGGTTCTTACGGCTTAGGGTTTCTTTAGGTTTTGGGCTTAGGATTTTAAATTTAGAGTTTTTAGGGATTAGGGATTTTAAGGGTGTTTTTAGGTTTAGTGTTTTTAAATGTGTTTTTAGGCTTTAGGGTCTGTTGGTGTTTCATAAGTCCCGGAGTTTCCCTAAGGTTTAGGGTTTAGGGTTTCTTAGGGATTTCAAATTTCTTAGGTTTAGGCTTTTAAAGGTGTTGATCTAATATGCTTATGATATGCCAACTCAATGTTATCTTGGGGTCACTCGTGATTCTAGGTCTCGTGTTACGTCAAGTGGGTAACCTCGGGGACTGAGTAAAACAATGTATGAATAAAAAGCCTCTAAAAGACTAGAGATGTAGGGACATCCCCCCAACTAACTCTAGAAAAACTGAAACTAAAATGAAAGACTGAATATAAAACATATAAATCGTCCTAGGAAAATGAGGACTCACCACTGATATTGCTGAATACGTATCGGGAACCTATCTCCGCGTGATCTGAATGTTAAGGACCTGAACCTACATTAAGAGAAGATGTAGCGTAGACTATGTATCAGTAGTTGAAAGATTCTGAGCAAGCATGACATGATAAAGCTGAACAAATATATATAACTGAATAGAGCATGTTGAACAATGATATAATCTGAGCATTATTAAGAAGAGTTTAGGTATTTGGTTAAGGGTTTTTAGGTTAGGGTTTAGAGCTTAAGTTTTTATAAAAAAAATCGGTCAGGGGATTTTTTCAACTTAGGATTGTTAAAGATTTTTTAGGATCATTATTGGTTTTACGATATATGATCTCTAAGGGTTTAGGACTTGGGGTTTTAGATTAAGGAATTTTTTTAGGGTTTTTAAGGTTTGTTTTCGGGATTTTTAGTTTTAGGGTTTTAAAGGTTTTTAGGGGTTAGGTTTTATTAGGATTTAGGATTTCTTAGAGTTTAGGGCTTCTTAGAGTTTCATAAGGCTTAGGGTTGGGGGTTTATCCCTAAGGTTTAGGGTTTAATTTTCTTAGGATTTGAGTTTAACATTTAAGGTCTCCTAGGTTTTTTTTTTGGGTCATTTAGGGTGTAGGGTTTAGTGTTTAGGTTTTAAAGGTTTTTAGTGTTTAGGTTTTCTTAGGATTTAGGATTTTTTAGTATTTAGGGCTTCTTAGAGTTTCATAAGGCTTAGGGCTGGGGGTTTATCCCTAAGGTTTAGGGTTTGGGTTTCTTAGGGTTTGGGTTTTGGGCTTATGATTTTTAAGGGTTTAGGGTTCAAGGTTTAGAGTTTGGGATTTATGGTTCTTTAGGTTTAGGGGTTTTAAACTTTTTTTTTTAGGTTTTTTAGGATTTAGGTTTTCTTAGTGATTTTTAGGGTTTAGGTTTTCTTAGTGATTTTTTAGGGTTTAGGGTTTAGGATCATAGGTTTTAGGGTATTAAGGTTTATAAGGGTTTAGGAGTTATAGTTTCTTAGGGTTTCTTGGTTTAGGATTTAGGGCTTCGGATTTTAGGTTAAGAGTTTTTTACAGTTTATGGTTTTTTTCATGTTTATGATTTTTATGATTAAGGTTTCTAAATGTTTTAGGGTTTCTTAGGTATTTTTAAGAATTTGGATTTCTTAAGATTTAGGGTTACGTAGGTCTAATAAAGGGCATAGGATTTTAAGTTTAGGGTTTTTTCTAAAGCTTAAGGTTTTAAAGGGTTTTTTTTCCGGGTATTATAGTTGTTGGTGTTTAAATGGATTTTAGGGTTTAGGGTTTCTTAGGATTCCATATGGTTTGGGGTTTAAGGTTTAGCCCTATGATTTAGAGTTTCTTAGCGTATATTATTTAGCGTTTAGGATTTCTTAGGGTTTGGTTTTTTTAAGGGTTTTTAGGATTTAGGGTTTTGGGCTTAAGATTTTCTAGTGTTCTATTAGGTTTAGAGTAATATTTAGGTTTAGGGTTTTAAGGTGTTTAGGATTTCTATGGTTTTTTAACGATTAAGGGTTTCTTAGAATTTAGGGGATTTATAGGGTTTTTAGGGTTTTGGGTTTTTAAAACTTTAGGGTTTTAAAAGTCTTTTAGGTTTTTTTTTATTTCTTAAAGTTTAGGGTTTCTTAAGGTTTAGCCTTAAGGTTTAGGCGGAAGGGTTTAGGGTTTCTTTGGGTATAAGGTCTAAGTATTTATTTAAGGGTTTATAAGGTTTAGGGCTTAAGTTTTTGTTGAATTTTTTAGGTTTAGGATTTTAAAAGGGGTTTTCAAGATTGTTATGATTTTTTACTGTTTAGGGGTTCTTACGGCTTAGGGTTTCTTTGGGTTTAGGGCTTATGATTTTAAATTTAGAGTTTTTAGGGATTAGGGATTTTAAGGGTGTTTTTAGGTTTAGTGTTTTTAAAGGTGTTTTTAGGCTTTAGGGTATGTTGGTGTTTCATAAGTCCTGGTGTTTCCCTAAGGTTTAGTGCTTAGGGTTTCTTAGGGATTTCAGATTTCTTAGGTTTAGGCTTTTAAAGGTGTTGATCTAATATGCTTATGATATGCCCACTCAAGGTTAGCTTGGGGTCACTCGTGATCCTAGGTCTCGTGTTACGTCAAGTGGGTAAGCTCGGGGAGTGACGAAAACAATGTATGAATAAAAAGCCTCTAAAAGACTAGAGATGCTGGGACATGCCCCCAACTAACTCTAGCAAAACTGAAACTAAAATGAAAGACTGAATATAAAACATATAAATCGTCCTAGAAAAACGAGGACCCACCACTGATATTGCTGAATACGGATCGGGAATCGATCTCCGCGTGATCTTAATGTTAAGGACCTGAACCTACATTAAGAGAAGATGTAGCGTAGACTATGTATCAGTAGTTGAAAGATTCTGAGCAAGCATGACATGATGAAGCTGAACAAATATATATAACTTAATAGAGCATATTGGACAATGATATAATCTGAGCATTATTAAGAAGAGTTTAGGTATTTGGTTAAGCGTTTTTAGGTTAGGGTTTAGAGCTTAAGTTTTTATAAAAAAATTCGGTCAGGAATTTTTTTCAATTTAGGATTGTTAAAGATTTTTTAGGATCATTATTGTCTTTACTATATATGAGCTCTAAGGGTTTAGGAGTTGGAGTGTTAGATTAAGGAATTTTTTTAGGGTTTTTAATGTTTATTTTCGGGATTTTTAGTTTTAGGGTTTTAAAGGTATTTAGGGGTTAGGTTTTATTAGGATTTAGGATTTCTTAGAGTTTAGGGCTTCTTAGAGTTTCATAAGGCTTAGGGTTGGGGGTTTATCCCTAAGGTTTACGGTTTAATTTTCTTAGGATTTGAGTTTAATATTTAAGGTCTCCTAGGTTTTTTTTGGGTCATTTAGCCTGTAGGGTTTAGTGTTTAGGTTTTCTTAGGATTTAGGATTTTTAAGGATTTAGGGCTTCTTAGAGTTTCATAAGGCTTAGGGCTAGGGGTTTATCCCTAAGGTTTAGGGTTTGTGTTTCTTAGGGTTTGAGTTTAACATTTAAGGTCTCCTAGATTATTTTTGGGTCATTTAGGGTATAGGGTTTAGTGTTTAGCATTAGGGTTTTTCTATGGTTTAGGGTTTAGATTTGTTAGGTTTAATATTTTTTAGGTTTAGAGTTTTAAAAGTTTATTTTGTTGTGTTTTAGTGTTTAGTTTTCTTAGGATTTAGGATTTCTTAGGGTTTAGGACTTCTTAGAGTTTCATAAGGCTTAGGGTTGGGGGTTTATCCCTAAGGTTTAGGGTTTAGGTTTCTTAGGGTTTGAATTGAACATTTATGGTCTCCTAGATTTTTTTGGGTAATTTAGGGTGTAGGGTTTAGTGTTTTAGGTTTAGGGTTTTTCTAGAATAGGGTTTAGGTTTGTTAGGTTTAAGATTTTTTAGAGGTTTTATAGGTTATAATGTTTTTTATGTTTTTCTTTGTTGTTTTTTAGGGTTTTGGGTTTCTTAGTGCTTTTTTGGGTTTAGAGTTTGGGGTTTTCTTAGGGTTTGGGTTTTGGGCTTATGATTTATAAGGTATTAGGGTTCAAGGTTTAGATTTTGGGATCATAGGATTAGGGTTTATAAGGGTTTTGGAGTTAGAGTTTCTTAGGGTTTCTTGGTTTAAGATTTAGGGCTTCAGATATTATGTTAAGAGTTTTTCAGAGTTTATGGTTTTTTAATGTTTATGATTTTTATGATTAAGGTTTTTAAATGTTTTAGGGTTTCTTAGGTATTTTTAAGAATTTGGATTTCTTAAGATTTAGGGTTACGTAGGCCTAATATACGGCATAGGATTTTAAGTTTAGGGTTTTTTCTAGGGCTTATGGTTTTTAAGGGTTTTTTTTTTCGGGTCTTATAATTGTAGGTATTTAAATGGATTTTAGGGTTTAGGGTTTCTTAGGATTCCATATGGTTTGGGGTTTAAGGTTTAGCCCAATGATTTAGAGTTTCTTAACGTATATTATTTAGCGTTTAGGATTTCTTAGTGATTTTTTAGGGTTTAGGGTTTAGGATCATAGGTTTTAGGGTATTAGGGTTTATAAGGGTTTAGGAATTAGAGTTTCTTAGGGTTTCTTGGTTTAGGATTTAGGGCTTCGGATTTTAGGTTAAGAGTTTTTTAGAGTTTATGGTTTTTTTATGTTTATGATTTTTATGATTAATGTTTTTAAATGTTTTAGGGTTTCTTAGGTATTTTTAAGAATTTGGATTTCTTAAGATTTAGGGTTACGTAGCCCTAATATAGGGCATAGGATTTTAAGTTTAGGGTTTTTTCTAGGGCTTATGGTTTGAAATGGTTTTTTTTTCCGGGTATTATAGTTGTAGGTGTTTAAATGGATTTAGGGTTTAGGGTTTCTTAGGATTCCATATGGTTTGGGGTTTAATATTTAGCCCTATAATTTAGAGTTTCTTAGCGTATATTATTTAGCGTTTAAATTTCTTGGGGTTTGGATTTTTTAAGGGTTTTTAGGATGTAGAATTTTGGGCTTAAGATTTTCTAGTGTTCTATTAGGTTTAGAATAATATTTAGGTTTAGGGTTTTAAGGTGTTTAGGATTTCTATAGTTTTATAACGATTAAGGGGTTTTTGGATCTTAGGGAATTTATAGGGTTTTGGGTTTTTAAAAGTTTAGGGTTTTAAAAGTCTTTTAGGGTTTATTTTATTTCTTAAAGTTTAGTGTTTCTTAGGGTTTAGCCATAAGGTTTAGGCGGAAGGGTTTAGGGTTTCTTTCGGTATAAGGTCTAACTATTTATTTAAGGGTTTTTAAGATTTAGCGATTAAGTTTTTGTTGAATTTTTTAGGTTTAGGATTTTAAAATGGGTTTTCAAGATTGTTATTATTTTTTACTGGTAAGGGGTTCTTACGGCTTAGGGTTTCTTTAGGTTTTGGACTTAGGATTTTAAATCTAGTGTTTTTAGGGACTAGGGATTTTTAGGGTGTTTTTAGGTTTAGTGTTTTTAAAGGTGTTTTAAGGCTTTAGGGTCTGTTGGTGTTTCATAAGTCCTGTGCTTTCCCTAAGGGTTAGGGTTTAGGGTTTCTTAGGGATTTCAGATTTCTTAGGTTTAGGCTTTTAAAGGTGTTGATCTAATATGCTTATGATATGCCAACTCAATGTTAGCTTGGGGTCACTCGTGATCCTAGGTCTCGTGTTACGTAACCTCGGGGAGTGAGTAAAACAATGTATGAATCAAAAGCCTCTGAAAGATTAGAGATGGTGGGACATGCCCCCAACTAACTCTAGCAAAACTGAAACTAAAATGAGAGACTGAATATAAAACATATAAATCGTCCTAGAAAAACGAGGACTCACCACCGATACTACTGAATACGTATCGGGAATCGATCTCCGCGTGATCTGAATGTTAAGGACCTGAACCTACATTAAGAGAAGATGTAGCGTAGACTATGTATCAGTAGTTGAAAGATTTTGAGCAAGCATGACATTATAAAGCTGAACAAATATATATAACTTAATAGAGCCTATTGGACAATGATATAATCTGAGCATTATTAAGAAGAGTTTAGGTATTTGGTTAAGGGTTTTTAGGTTCGGGTTTAGGGCTTAAGTTTTTATAAAAAAAATTCGGTCAGGAATTTTTTTCAATTCAGGATTGTTAAAGATTTTTTAGGATCATTATTGTTTTTACAATATATGAGCTCTAAGGGTTTAGGACTTGGGGTTTTAGATTAAGGAATTTTTTTAGGGTTTTTAAGTTTTGTTTTCGGGATTTCTAGTTTTAGGGTTTTAAAGGTTTTTAGGGGTTAGGTTTTATTAGGATTTAGGATTTCTTAGAGTTTAGGGCTTCTTAGAGTTTCATAAGGCTTAGGGCTGGGGTTTTATCCCTATGGTTTAGGGTTTAATTTTCTTAGGATTTGAGTTTAACATTTAAGGTCTCCTAGGTTTTTTTTGGGTCATTTAGGGTGTAGGGTTTAGTGTTTAGGTTTTCTTAGGATTTAGGATTTTTTAGGATTTAGGGCTTCTTAGAGTTTCATAAGGCTTAGGGTTTGGGGTTTTTTCCTAAGGTTTAGCATTTAATTTTCTTTGGATTTGAGTTTAACATATAAGGTCTCCCAGGTTTTTTTTTTGGGGTCATTTAGGGTGTAGGGTTTATTGTTTATGTTTTCAAGGATTTTAGTGTTTAGGTTTTCTTAGGATTTAGGATTTTTTAGGATTTAGTGATTCTTAGAGTTTCATAAGGCTTAGGGCTGGGGGTTTATCCCTAAGGTTTAGGGTTTGGGTTTCTTAGGGTTTGAGTTTAACATTTAAGGTCTCCTAGATTTTTTTTGGGTCATTTAGGGTGTAGGGCATAGGGTGTAGTGTTTAGGTGTAGGGTTTTTCTATGGTTTGGGGTTTAGGGTTGTTAGGTTTAAGATTTTTCAGGTTTATAGTTTTTAATGTTTTTTTTGTAGTTTTTTAGTGTTTAGTTTTCTTAGGATTTAGGATTTCTTAGGGTTTAGGGGTTCTTACAGTTTCATAAGGCTTAGGGTTGGGGGTTTATCCCTAAGGTTTAGGGTTTAGGTTTCTTCGGGTTAGAATTGAACATTTAAGGTCTCCTACGTTTTTTTTGGGTCATTTAGGGTGTAGGGTTTAGTGTTTTAGGTTGAGGGTATTTCTAGAATAGGGTTTAGGTTTGTTAGGTTTATGATTTTTTTGAGGTTTTCTAGGTTTTAATGTTTTTTAAGTTTTTCTGATAACAGCAAGGTTAAGGGAGATCACAAATAGAGAATTGAATAATTGAATGCGGAAGCACAAAGAAAAGAAACAAAAAAACTAACTAAAGATATGGGAATTTCAAAGGAAAGATCCCCGAATTTCCAAGGATTAGATGTTCTAAGGCCTTGAAAAGATCCAAGTAACAACGTATAGATTTATGGAAGAAATCTAACGCCTTTACTTGACAAAACGAATTAAAACGATAGATTCGGATCTTGACCGCTTTATGAGTAACTAAAGACAATAATTAGTATGTAGAAACTAATCACCTTCTGAAGAATACCAAAAAGAAACCAAAGATATCACAAGAAGAAGTTACTTTATACCTTAAACTATGAAACTAGTAAAGGTTTAAAGATAAATTCTCAAAGAACAAGTCACAAAGGTTCAAAGAACTATCTCAAATATTATTAATATCAATATAAATTGTCTTTAATGAATGAAAAGGACTCCTATATATAGGAGAAGGGGAAAACGTCCAAGAGCCCTTCTAAGAAGCTAAAAGGTCAGCCAAACCCTAGAAAGACAATTACAAGGAATCCTATTCTAGAAAGGAAATAAAGAAACCTAACTAGGAACAAATTTAGTACTTCTAGGAAAGCATTAAATGGTACTTAGGAGACAATAAATAGACTAAGGAAAATAATAATAACCTATATATAAATAAATAAATAAGGTAAATCCCAACTTGTAAAAGAATCTTGACAATCTTGGAAAGGTTGACTAGTCTTCTCTCAAAACTTGGGCAGAAAGCAACTCTTGTTGTGGCTGATTCTTGGACTTTTCTTGACCTTATTTGCACGAAACTGGACCTTAAAATTCCTCATCTTGGGCTTGAATTTGGGCCACCAAATAATTGTAGCATTTGGACGATTCCTTTCCCTTGGGCTTGAGCTCTTCTTCCCCAATAAGAAACCTTTGGATCAGCGATTGAAGCCCATTGAGCTTATCATTGAACTCCTTGGTTTGAGATCTTGTTATGGGCGTCCTTGGAGTTTCTAAAGCTTCATCCTTGTCCTTCAATGGACTAGAGCTTCCTTGGATGCTATCATTTTCTTTGTTGTTTTTTAGAGTTTTGGGTTTCATAGTGCTTTTTTGGGTTTAGGGTTTGGGGTTTTCTTAGGGTTTAGGGTTTAGGATCATAGGTTTTAGGGTATTAGGGTTTATAAGGGTTTAGGAGTTAGAGTTTCTTAGGGTTTCTTGGTTTAGGATTTAGGGCAACGGATTTTAAGTTCAGAGTTTTTTAGAGATTATGGTTTTTTTTATGTTTATGATTTTTATGATTTAGGTTTTTAAATGTTTTAGGGTTTCTGAGGTATTTTTAAGAATTTGGATTTCTTAAGATTTAGGGTTACGTACGCCTAATATAGGGCATAGGATTTTAAGTTTATGGTTTTTTCTAGGGCTTATGGTTTTAAAGGGTTTTCTTTTTCGGGTATTATAGTTGTAGGTGTTTAAATGGATTTTAGGGTTTAGGGTTTCTTAGGATTCCATATGGTTTGGGATTTAAGGTTTAGCCCTATGATGTAGAGTTTCTTAGCGTATATTATTTAGCATTTAGAATTTCTTAGGGTTTGGTTTTTTTAAGGATTTTTAGGATTTAGGGTTTTGGGCTTAAGATTTTCTAGTGTTCTATTAGGTTTAGAGTAATATTTAGGTTTATGGTTTTAAGGTGTTTAGAATTTCTATGGTTTCTTAACGATTAAGGGGTTCTTAGATCTTAGGGGATTTTTAGGGTTTTGGGTTTTTAAAAGTTTAGGGTTTTAAAAGTCTTTTAGGATTTTTTTTTTTCTTAAAGTTTAGGGTTTGTTAGGGTTTAGCCTTAAGGTTTGGTCAGAAGGATTTAGGGTTTCTTTGAGTATAAGGACTAACTATTTACTTAAGGGTTTTTAAGGATTAGGGCTTAAATTTTTATTGAATTTTTTAGGTTTAGGATTTTAAAAGGGGTTTTCAAGATTGTTATGATTTTTTACTGTTTAGGGGTTCTTACGGCTTAGGGTTTCTTTGGGTTTAGGGCTTAGGATTTTAAATTTAGAGTTTTTAGGGATTAAGGATGTTAAGGGTGTTTTTAGGTTTAGTGTTTTTAAGGATGTTTTTATGCTTTAGGGTCTGTTGGTGTTTCATAAGTCCTCGGGTTTCCCTAAGGTTTAGGGTTTAGGGTTTCTTAGGGATTTCAGATTTCTTAGGTTTACGCTTTTAAAGGTGTTGATCTAATATCCTTATGATATGCCAACTCAATGTTAGCTTGGGGTCACTCGTGATCCTAGGTCTCGTGTGGGTAACCTCGGGGAGTGACAAAAACAATGTATGAATAAAAAGCCTCTAAATGACTAGAGATGCTGGGACATGCCCCCAACTAACTCTAGCAAAACTGAAACTAAAATGAAAGACTGAATATAAAACATATGAATCGTGCTAGAAAAATGAGCACTCACCACTGATATTGCTGAATACGGATAGGGAACCGATATCCGTGTGATCTGAATGTGAAGGACCTGAACCTACATTAAGAGAAGATGTAGCGTAGACTATGTATAAGTAGTTGAAAGATTCTGAGCATGCATGACATGATAAAGTTGAACAAATATATATAACTTAATAGAGCATATTGAACAATGATATAATCTGAGCATTATTAAGAAGAGTTTAGGTATTTGGTTAAGGGTTTTTGGGTTAGGGTTTAGAGCTTAAGTTTTTCTAAAAATAATTCGGTCATGAGTTTTTTTCAATTTAGGATTGTTAAAGACATTTAAGGATCATTATTGTTTTTACGAAATATGAGCTCTAAGGGTTTAGGACTTGGGTTTTAGATTAAGGAATTTTTTTAGGGTTTTTAAGGTTTGTTGTCGGGATGTTTAGTTTTAGGGTTTCTAAGGTTTTTAGGGGTTAGGTTTGATTAGGATTTAGGATTTTTTAGTATTTAGGGCTTCTTAGAGTTTCATAAGGCTTAGGGTTGGGGGTTTATCCCTAAGGTTTAGGGTTTAATTTTCTTAGGATTTGAGTTTAACATTTAAGGTCTCTTAGGTTTTTTTTTGGGTCATTTAGGGTGTAGGGTTTAGTGTTTAGGTTTTAAAGGTTTTTAATGTTTAGGTTTTCTTAGGATTTAGGATTTTTTAGGATTTAGGGCTTCTTAGAGTTTCATAAGGCTTAGGGCTGGGGGTTTATCCCTAAGGTTTAGGGTTTGGGTTTCTTAGGGATTTGAGTTTAAGATTTAAGGTCTCCTAGATTTTTTTTGGGTCATTTAGGGTGTAGGGTGTAGTGTTTAGGTTTAGGGTTTTTCTATGGTTTAAGGTTTAGGTTTGTTAGGTTTATGATTTTTTAGGTTTAGAGTTTTTAAAGTTTTTTTTGTAGTTTTTTAGTGTTTAGTTTTCTTAGGATTTAGGATTTCTTAGGGTTTAG
>NC_064288.1:62281016-62287285 GCF_019186545.1 Solanum stenotomum
TTTCTTAGTGATTTTTTAGGGTTTAGGGTTTAGGATCATAGGTTTTAGGGTATTAGGGTTTATAAGGGTTTAGGAGTTAGAGTTTCTAAGGGTTTCTTGGTTTAGGATTTAGGGCTTCGGATTTTAGGTTAAGAGTTTTTTAGAGTTTATGCTTTTTTTATGTTTATGATTTTTATGATAAAGGTTTGTAAATGTTTTAGGGTTTCTTAGGTTTTTTTAAGAATTTGGATTTCTTAAGATTTAGGGTTACGTAGGCCAAATAAAGGGCATAGGATTTCAAGTTTAGGGTTTTTTCTAGGGCTTATGGTTTTAAAGGGTTTTTTTTCCGGGTATTATAGTTGTAGGTGTTTAAATGGATTTTAGGGTTTAGGGTTTCTTAGGATTCCATATGTTTTGGGGTTTAAGGTTTAGCCCTATGATTTATAGTTATGGATTTAGAGTTTCTTAGGGTATATTATTTAGCGTTTAGGATTTCTTAGGGTTTGGTCTTTTTAAGGGTTTTTAGGTTTTAGGGTTTTGGGCTTAAGATTTTCTAGTGTTCTATTAGGTTTAGAGTAATATTTAGGTTTAGGGTTTTAAGTTGTGTAGGATTTCTATGGTTTTTTAACGATTAAGGTGTTCTTAGATATTAGGGGATTTACAGGGTTTTGGGTTTTTAAAAGTTTTGGGTTTTAAAATTCTTTTAGGGTTTTTTTTATTTCTTAAAGTTTAGGGTTTCTTAGGGTTTAGCCTTAAGGTTTAGTCGGAAGGGTTTAGGGTTTCTTTCGGTATACGGTCTAAGTATTTATTTAAGTGTTTTTAAGGTTTAGGGCTTAAGTTTTTGTTGAATTTTTTAGGTTTAGGAATTTAAAAGGGGTTTTCAAGATTGTTATGATTTTTTACGTCTTAGGGGTTATTACGGCTTAGGGTTTCTTTGGGTTTAGGGCTTAGGATTTTAAATTTAGATTTTTTAGGGATTAGGGATTTTAAGGGTGGTTTTAGGCTTTAGGGTCTGTTGGTGTTTTATAAGTACGGGTGTTTCCCTAAGGTTTAGGGTTTAGGGTTTCTTTGGGATTTCAGATTTCTTAGGTTTAGGCTTTTAAAGGTGTTGATCTAATATGCTTATGATATGCCAACTCAACGTTAGCTTGGGGTCACTCGTGATCATAGGTCTCGTGTTACGTCAAGTGGGTAACCTCGGGGAGTGACTAAAACAATGTATGAATAAAAAGCTTCTAAAAGACTAAAGATGTTAGGACATACCCCCAACTAACTCTAGCAAAACTGAAACTAAAATGAAAGACTGAATATAAAACATATAAATCGTGCTAGAAAAACGAGGACTTACCACTGATATTGCTGAATACGGATCGGGAACCCATCTCCGTGTGATCTGAATGTTAAGGACCTGAACCTACATTAAGTGAAGATGTAGCGTAGACTGTATCAGTAGTTGAAAGATTCTGAGCATACATGACATGATAATGCTGAACAAATATATATAACTTAATACAGCAAATTGAAAAATGATATAATCTGAGCATTATTAAGAATAGTTGAGGTATTTGGTTAATGGTTTTTAGGTTAGGGTTTAGAGCTTAAGTTTATCTAAGAAAAATTCAGTCAAGAGTTTTTTCAATTTAGGATTGTAAAAGATTTTTTAGGATCATTATTGTTTTTACGATATATGAGCTCTAAGGGTTTAGGACTTGGGGTTTTAGATTAAGGAATTTTTTTAGGGTTTTTAGGGTTTGTTTTCGGTATTTTTTGTTTTAGGGTTTTAAAGGTTTTTAGGGGTTAGGTTTTATTAGGATTTTGGATTTCTTAGAGTTTAGGGCTTCTTAGAGTTTAGGATCATAGGTTTTAGGGTATTAGGGTTTATAAGGGTTTTGGAGTTAGAGTTTCTTAGGGTTGCTTGGTTTAGGGTTTAGGGCTTCGGATTTTAGGTTAAGAGTTTTTTAGAGTTTATGGTTTTTTTATGTTTATGATTTTTATGATTAAGGTTTTTAAATGTTTTAGGGTTTTCTTAGGTATTTTTAAAAATTTGTATTTCCCAAGATTTAGGGATACGTAGGCCAAATATAGGGCATAGGATTTTAAGTTTAGGGTTTTTTCTAGGGCTTATGGTTTTAAAGGGTTTTTTTTTTCCGGGTATTATAGTCGTAGGTGTTTAAATGGATTTTAGGGTTTAGGATTTCTTAGGATTCCATATGGTTTGGGGTTTAAGGTTTAGCCCTATGATTTAGAGTTTCTTAGCGTATATTATTTAGCGTTTAGGATTTCTTAGGGTTTGGTTTCTTTGAGGGTTTTTAGGATTTAGAATTTTGAGCTTAACATTTTCTAGTGTTCTATTAGGTTTAGAGTAATATTTAGGTTTAGGGTTTTAAGGTGTTTAGGATTTCTATGGTTTTATAACGATGAAGGGGTTCTTAGATCTTAGGGGATTTATAGGGTTTTGGATTTTTAAAAGTTTAGGGTTTTAAAAGTCTTTCAGGGTTTTTTTTATTTCTTAATTTTAGGGTTTAGCCTTAAGACTTAGGCGGAAGGATTTAGGGTTTCTTTGGGTATAATGTCTAACTATTTATTTAATTGTTTTTAAGGTTTAGGGCTTAAGTTTTTGTTGAATTTTTTAGGTTTAGTATTTTAAAAGGGGTTTTCAAGATTGTTATGATTTTTTACTGCTTAGGGTTCTTACGGCTTAGCGTTTCTTTGGGTTTAGGGCTTAGGATTTTAGATTTAGCGTTTTTAGGGATTACAGGTTTTAAGGGTGTTTTTAGAATTAGTGTTTTTAAAAGTGTTTTTAGGCTTTAGGGTCTGTTGGTGTTTCATAAATCCTGGGTTTCCCTAAGGTTTAGGATTTAGGGTTTCTTAGGGATTTCATATTTCTTAGGTTTAGGCTTTTAAAGGTGTTGATCTTATATGCTTATGATATGCCAACTTAAGGTTAGCTTTGGGTCACTGGTGATCCAAGGTCTCATGTCACGTCAAGTGGGTAACCTCGGGGAGTGACAAAAACAATGTATGAATAAAAAGCTTCTAAAAGACTAGAGATGCTGGGACATGCCCCCAACTAACTCTAGCAAAACTGAAACTAAAATGAAATACTGAATATTAACATATAAATCGTCCTAGAAAAATGAGAACTCACCATTGATATTGCTGAATACGGATCGGATACCGATCTCCGCGTTATCTGAATGTTAAGGAGCTGAACCTATATTAATAGAAGATGTAGCGTAGACTATGTATCAGTAGTTGAAAAATTCTGAGCATGCATGACATGGTAAAGATGAACAAATATATATAACTTAATAGAGCATATTGAACAATGATATAATCTGAGCATTATTAAGAAGAGTTTAGGTATTTGGTTAAGGATTTTTACGTTAGGGTTTAGAGCTTAAGTTTATCTAAAAATAATTCGGTCAAGTGTTTTTTTCAATTTAGGATTGTTAAAGATTTTTTAGGATCATTATTGTTTTTACGATATATGAGCTCTAAGGGTTTAGGACTTGGGGTTTTAGATTAATGAATTTTTTTAGGGTTTTTAAGGTTTGTTTTCGGGATTTTTAGTTTTAGGGTTTTAAAGGTTTTTAGGGGTTAGGTTTTATTAGGATTTAGGATTTCTTAGAGTTTAGGGCTTCTTAGAGTTTCATAAGGCTTAGGGTTGGGGCTTTATTCCTAAGGTTTAGGGTTTAATTTTCTTAGGATTTGAGTTTAACATTTAAGGTCTCCTTGGTTTTCTTGGGTCATTTAGGGTGTAGGGTTTAGTTTTTAGGTTTTAAAGGTTTTAAGTGTTTAGATTTTCTTAGGATTTATGATTTTTTAGGATTTAGGGCTTCTTAGAATATCATAAGGCTTAGGGCTGGGGGTTTATCCCTAAAGTTTAGGGTTTGGGTTTCTTAGGGTTTGAGTTTAACATTTAAGGTCTCCTAGATTTTTTTTAGGTCATTTAGGGCTTAGGGTTTAGTGTTTAGGTTTATGGTTTTTCAATGGTTTAGGGTTTAGGTTTGTTAGGTTTATGATTTTTTAGGTTTAGAGTTTTTAAAGTTTTTTTTGTAAATTTTTAGTGTTTAGTTTTCTTAGGATTTAGGATTTCTTAGGGTTTAGGGCTTCTTAGAGTTTCATAAGGCTTAGGGTTGGGGATTTATCTCAAATGTTTAGGGTTTAGGTTTCTTATGGTTTGAATTGAACATTTAAGGTCTCCTACGTTTTTTTTGGGTCATATAGGGTGTAGGGTTTAGTGTTTTAGGTTTAGGGTTTTTCTAGAATAGGCTTTAGGTTTGTTAGGTTTAAGATTTTTTAGAGGTTTTATAGGTTTTAATGTTTTTTACGTTTTTCTTTGTTGTTTTTTAGGGTTTTGGGTTTCTTAGTGCTTTTTTGGGTTTAGAGTTTGGGGTTTTGTTAGGGTTTGGGTTTTGGGCTTATGATTTATAAGGTATTAGGGTCCAAGGTTTAGATTTTGGGAGCATAGGTGTTAGGTTATTAGGGTTTATAAGGGTTTTGGAGTTAGAGTTTCTTAGGGTTTCTTGGTTTAGGATTTAGGGCTTCAGATATTATGTTAAGAGTTTTTTAGAGTTTATGGTTTTTTTATGTTTATGATTTTTATGATTAAGGTTTTTTAATGTTTTAGGGTTTCTCAGGTATTTTTAAGAATTTGGATTTCCTAAGATTTAGGGTTACGTAGGCCTAATATACGGCATAGGATTTTAAGTTTAGGGTTTTTTCTAGGGCTTATGGTTTTAAAGGGTTTTTTTTTCGGGTATTATAATTGTAGGTATTTAAATGGATTTTAGGGTTTAGGGTTTCTTAGGATTCCATATGGTTTGGGGTTTAAGGTTTAGCCCTATGATTTAGAGTTTCTTAACGTATATTATTTAGCGTTTAGGATTTCTTAGGGTTTNTTTAGAGTTTGGGGTTTTCTTAGGGTTTGGGTTTTGGGCTTATGATTTATAAGGTATTAGGGTTCAAGGTTTAGATTTTGGGATCATAGGTTTTAGGGTATTAGGGTTTATAAGGGTTTTGGAGTTAGAGTTTCTTAGGGTTTCTTGGTTTAAGATTTAGGGCTTCAGATATTATGTTAAGAGTTTTTTAGAGTTTATGGTTTTTTTATGTTTATGATTTTTATGATTAAGGTTTTTAAATGTTTTAGGGTTTCTTAGGTATTTTTAAGAATTTGAATTTCCTAAGATTTAGGGTTACGTAGGCCTAATATACGGCATAGGATTTTAAGTTTAGGGTTTTTTCTAGGGCTTATGGTTTTAAAGGGTTTTTTTTTTCGGGTCTTATAATTGTAGGTATTTAAATGGATTTTAAGGTTTAGGGTTTCTTAGGATTCCATATGGTTTGGGGTTTAAGGTTTAGCCCTATGATTTAGAGTTTCTTAACGTATATTATTTAGCGTTTAGGATTTCTTAGGGTTTGGTTTTTTTAAGGGTTTTTAGGATTTAGAATTTTGGGCTTAAGATTTTCTAGTGTTGTATTAGGTTTAGAGTAATATTTAGGTTTAGGGTTTTAAGGTGTTTAGGATTTCTATGGTTTTTTAACAATTAAGGGGTTCTTATATCTTAGGGGATTTATAGGGTTTTTAGGGTTTTGTGGTTTTAAAAGTTTAAGGTTTTAAAAGTCTTTTAGGGTTTTTTTATTTCTTAAAGTTTAGGGTTTCTTACGGTTTAGCCTGAAGGTTTAGGCGGAAGGGTTTAGGGTTTCTTTGTGTATAAGGTTTAAGTTTTTATTTAAGGGTTTTTAAAGTTTAGGGATTAAGTTTTTGTTGAATTTTTTAGGTTTAGGATTTGAAAAGGGGTTTTCAAGATTGTTATGATTTTTTACCGTTTAGGGGTTCTTACAGCTTAGGGTTTCATTGGGTCTAGGGCTTAGTATTTTAAATTTAGTGTTTTTAGGGATTAGGGATTTTAAAGGTGTTTTTAGAATTAGTATTTTTAAAGGAGTTTTTAGGCTTTAGGGTCTGTTGCTGTTTCGTAAGTCCTGGGGTTTCCCTAAGGTTTAGGGTTTAGGTTTTCTTAGGGATTATATATATCTTAGGTTTAGCCTTTTAAAGGTGTTGATCTAATATGCTTATGATATGCCAACTCAAGTTTAGGTTGTGGTGACTCGTGATCCTATGTCTCGTGTTACGTCAAGTGGGTAACCTTGGGGAGTGACAAAAGTAATGTATGAATAAAAAGCCTCTAAAAGACTAGAGATGCTGGGACATGCCCCCAACTAACTCTAGCAAAACTGAAACTAAAATGAAAGACTGCACATAAAACATGTAAATAATCCTCGAAAAA
>NC_064288.1:62287745-62289147 GCF_019186545.1 Solanum stenotomum
GGTTTTTTTTGGATCATTTTGGGTGTAGGGTTTAGTTTTAAAGGTTTTTAGTGTTTATGTTTTCTTAGGATTTAGGATTTTTTAGGATTTAGGGCTTCTTAGAGTTTCATAAGGCTTAGGGCTGGGGGTTTATCCCTAAGGTTTAGAGTTTGGGTTTCTTAGGGTTTGATTTTATCATTTAAGGTCTCCTAGATTTTTTTTGGGTCATTTAGGGTGTAGGGTTTAGTGTTTAGGTTTAGGGTTTTTCTATCGTTTAGGGTTTTGGTTTGTTAGGTTTAAGATTTTTTAGGTTTAGAGTTTTTAAAGTTTTTTTTGTAGTTTTTTAGTGTTTTGTTTTCTTAGGATTTAGGATTTCTTAGGGTTTAGGGTTTCTTACATAAGGATTAGGGTTGGGGGTTTATCCCTAAGGTTTAGTATTTAGGTTTCTTAGGGTTTGAATTGAACATTTAAGGTCTCCTACATTTTTTTAGGTCATTTAGGGTGTAGGGTTTAGTGTTTTAGGTTTAGGGTTTTTCTAGAATAGGGTTTAGGTTTGTTAGGTTTAAGACTTTTTAGAGGTTTTCTAGGT
Organism: Solanum stenotomum; assembly: GCF_019186545.1. Lineage (NCBI taxonomy): Eukaryota > Viridiplantae > Streptophyta > Magnoliopsida > Solanales > Solanaceae > Solanum > Solanum stenotomum. Next base: position 62,288,314 of record NC_064288.1, read on the forward strand.
TTTAATGTTTTTTATGTTTTTCTTTGTTGTTTTTTAGGGTTTTGGGTTTCTTAGTGCTTTTTTGGGTTAAGGGTTTGGGGTTTTCTTAGGGTTTGGGTTTTGGGCTTATGATTCATAAGGGTTTAGTGTTCAAGGATTATGGTTTGGGATTTATGGTTGTTTAGGTTTAGGGGTTTTAAACTTTTTTTTTTGATTTTTTAAGGTTTAGTTTTTCCTAGTGATTTTTATGGTTTAGGTTTTCTTAGTGATTTTTTAGGGTTTAGGGTTTAGGATCATAGGTTTTAGGGTATTAGGGTTTATAAGGGTTCAGGAGTTAGAGTTTCTTAGGGTTTCTTGGTTTAGGATTTAGGGCTTCGAATTTTAGGTTAAGAGTTTTTTAGAGTTTATGGTTTTTTTATGTTTATGATTTTTATGATTAATGTTTTTAAATGTTTTAGGGTTTCTTAGGTATTTTTAAGAATTTGGATTTCTTAAGATTCAGGGTTACGTAGCCCTAATATAGGGCATAGGAGTTTAAGTTTAGGGTTTTTTCTAGGGCTTATGGTTTGAAAGGGTTTTTTTTTTCCGGGTATTATAGTTGTAGGTGTTTAAATGGATTTAGGGTTTAGGGTTTCTTAGGATTCCATATGGTTTGGGGTTTAAGATTTAGCCCTATGATTTAGAGTTTCTTAGCGTATATTATTTAGCGTTTAAATTTCTTGGGGTTTGGTTTCTTTAAGGGTTTTTAGGATGTAGAATTTTGGGCTTAAGATTTTCTAGTGTTCTATTAGGTTTAGAATAATATTTAGGTTTAGGGTTTGAAGGTGTTCAGGATTTCTATGGTTTTATAACGAT
>NC_064288.1:62289247-62289860 GCF_019186545.1 Solanum stenotomum
GTTTTTCTGGGACGATTTATATGTTTTACATTCAGTCTTTCATTTTAGTTTCAGTTTTGCTAGAGTTAGTTGGGGGCATGTCCCAGCATCTCAAGTCTTTTAGAAACTTTTTATTCATACATTGTTTTCGTCACTCCCCGGTGTTACCCACTTGACGTAACACGAGACCTAGGATCACGAGTGGCCCCAAGCTAACCTTGAGTGGGCATATCATAAGCATATTAGATCAACACCTTTAAAAGCCTAAACCTAAGAAATCTGAAATCCCTAAGACACCATAAACCCTTTACCTTAGGGAAAACCCAGGACTTATGAAATACCAACAGACCCTAAAGCATAAAAACACCTTTAAAAACACTAAACCTGAAAACACCCTTAAAATCCCTAATCCCTAAAAGCTCTTAATTTAAAATCCTAAGCCCTAAACCCAAAGAAACCCTAAGCCATAAGAACCCCTAAACGGTAAAAAATCATAACAATCTTGAAAACCCCTTTTAAAATCCTAAACCTAAAAAATTCAACAAAAACTTAAGCCCTAAACCTTAAAAACCCTTAAATAAATACTTAGACCTTATACCCAAAGAAACCCTAAACTCTTCCGTCTAAACCTTAA
>NC_064288.1:62289957-62319086 GCF_019186545.1 Solanum stenotomum
AAAAAAAAAAAAAACCTAAAAGACTTTTAAAACCCTAAAGTTTTAAAAACCCAAAACCCTAAAAACCCTATAAATCCCCTAAATTCTAAGAAACCCTTAATCGTTAAAAAACCATAGAAATCCTAAACACCTTAAAAGCCTAAACCTAAATATTACTCTAAACCTAATAGAACACTAGAAAATCTTAAGCCCAAAACCCTAAATCCTAAAAACCGTTAAAAAAACCAAACCCTAAGAAATCCTAAACGCTAAATAATATACTCTAAGAAACTCTAAATCATAGGGCTAAACCTTAAACCCCAAACCATATGGAATCCTAAGAAACACTAAACCCTAAAATCCATTTAAACACCTACAACTATAACACCCGGAATAAAAACCCTTTAAAACCATAAGCACTAGAAAACACCCTAAACTTAAAATCCTATACCTATATTAGGCCTACGTAACCCTAAATCTTAAGAAATCTAAATTCTTAAAAATACCAAAGAAACCCTAAACCCTTCCGGCTAACCTTAAGGCAAAACCCTAAGAAACCCTAAACTTTGAGAAATAAAAAAAACCCTAAAAGACTTTTCAAACCCTAAACTTTTAAGAACCCAAAACCCTAAATACCCTATAAATCCCCTAAGATCTAACAACCCCGTAATCGTTAAAAAAATATAGAAATCCAAAACACCTTAAAACCCTAAACCTAAATATTACTCTAATCCTAATAGAACACTAGAAAATCTTAAGCCCAAAACCCTAAATCCTAAAAACCCTTAAAAAAACCAAACCCTAAGAAATCTTAAACGCTAAATAATATACCCTAAGAAACTCTAAATCATAGGGCTAAACCTTAACCCCAAACCATATGGAATCCTAAGAAACCCTAAACCCTAAAATCCATTTAAACACCTACAACTATAATACCCGAAAAAAAATACCCTTTAAAACCATAAGCCCTAAAAAAACCCTAAACTTAAAATCCTATACCCTATTTTAGGCCACGTAACCCTAAATCTTAATAAATCCAATTTCTTAAAAATACCTAAGAAACCCTAAAACATTTAATAACCTTAATCATGAAAATCATAAACATAAAAAAAAAACCATAAACTCTAAAAAACTCTTAACCTAAAATCCGAAACACTAAATCCTAAACCAAGAAACTCTAAGAATATCTAAATATTAAACCCGTATAAACCCTAATACCCTAAAACCTATGATCCTAAACCCTAAAAAATCACTAAGAAAACCTAAACCCTAAAAATCACTAAGAAAACCTAAACCCTAAAAATCACAAAGAAAACCTAAACCCTAAAAAACTTAAAAACCTCTAAACCTAAAGAACAATAAATCCCAAACTCAATACCTTGAACCCTAAACCCTTAAAAATCATAAGCCCAAAACCCAAACCCTAAGAAAATCTCAAACCCTAAATCCAAAAAAGCACTAAGAAACCCAAAACTCTTAAAAACAACAAAGAAAAACATAAAAAACTTTAAAACGTAGAAAACCTCCAAAAAATCTTAAACCTAACAAACCTAAAACCTATTCTAGAAAAACCCTATACCTAAAACACTAAACCCTACACCTTAAATGATCCAAAAAAACCCTAGGAAACCTTAAATGTTCAATTCAAACCCCAAGAAACCTAAACCCTAAACCTTAGGGATAAACCCCCAACCATAAGCCTTATGAAATTATAAGAAGCCCTAAACCCTAAGAAATCCTAAATCCTAAGATAAGCTAAACACTAAAATCCTTTAAAACCCGAAAACTAAACATCCAGAAAACAAACTTTAAAAAACCCTAAAAAAAATCCTTAATATAAAACCCAAACTCCTAAACCCTTATAGCTCATATATCGTAAAAACAATAATGATCCTAAAAAATCTTTAACAATCCTAAAAGAAAAAAGCACTTGACCGATTTTTTTTTAGAAAAACTTAAGCTCTAAACCCTAACCTAAAAACCCTTAACTTTCCTAAACTCTTCTTAATCATGTTCAGATTATATCATTGCTCAATATGCTCTATTCAGTTATATATATTTGTTCAGCTTTATCATGTCATGCGTGCTCAAAATCTTTCAACTACTGATACATAGTCTACGCTACATCTTCTCTTGATGTAGGTTCAGGTCCTTAGGATTCATAACACGCGGAGATCGGTTCCTAATTCGTATTCAGCAATATAAGTGGTGAGTCCTCTTTTTTCGATGACGATTTACATGTTTTATATTCAGTCTTTCGTTTTTGTTTCAGTTTTGCTAGAGTTAGCTGGGGACATGTCCCAGCATCTCTAGTCTGTTAGAGGCTTTTATTCATACATAGTTTTTCACTCCCCGAGGTTACATAGTTGATGTAACACGAGACCTAGGATCACGATTGACCCCAAGCTAACCTTGAATTGGCATATCACAAGCATATTAGATCAGCACCTTTAAAAGCCTAAACCTAAGAGATCTGAAATCCCTAAGAAACCCTAAACCATAAGATACACTAAACCCTAAACCTTAGGGAAACCCCAAGACTTATGAAACACCAACAAACCGTAAAGCCTAAAAACGCCTTTAAAAACACTAAACCTAAAAGCACCCTTAAAATCCCTAACCTATAAAAACTCTAAATTTAAAATTCTAAGCCCTAAACCCAAATAAACCCTAAGCCGTAAGAACCCCTAAACAGTAAAATATCATAACAATCTTAAAAACCCCTTTTAAAATCCTAAACCTAAAAAATTCAACAAAATCTTAAGCCCTAAATCTAAAAAATTGAACAAAAACTTAAAGCCCTAAACCTTAAAAACCCTTAAATAAAAACTTAGACCTTATACCCAAAGAAATCGTAAAGCCTTCCGCCTAAACCATAGGGCTAAACCATAAGAAATCCTAAACTTTAAGAAATAAAAATAAACCTTAAAACCTTAAACTTTCAAAAACCCAGACCCTAAAATCCCTATAAATCCCCTAGGATCTAAAAACCCCTTAATCGTTAAAAAACCATAGGAATCCTAAACACCTTAAAACCCTAAACCTACAAATTCCTCTAAACCTAATAAAACACTAGAAAATCTCAAGCCCAAAACCCTAAATCCTAAAAACCCTTAAGAAAACGAAATCCTAAGAAATCCTAAACCCTAAATAATATACCCTAATTAGCCCTTAGAGATCAATATCGTAAAAAAAATAATGATCCTAAAAAATCTTTAACAATCCTAGATTGAAAAAAACTCTTGACTGAATTTTTTTTTGAAAAACTTAAACTCTAAACCCTAACATAAAATCCCTTAACCAAATACCTAAACTCTTCTTAATCATGTTCAGATTATATCATTGTTCAATATGCTCTATTCAATTATATATATTAGTTTAGACTTATCATGTCATGCATGCTCAGAATCTTTCAACTACTGATACATAGTCTACGCTACATCTTCTCTTGATGTACGTTCAGGTCCTTAGCATTCAGATAACGCAGAGATCGGTTACCGATCAGTATTCACCAATATCAGTGGTGAGTCCTCGTTTTTCAAGGATGATTTACATGTTTTATATTCAGTCTTTCATTTTAGTTTCAGTTTTGCTAGAGTTAGCTGGGGGCATGTCCCAGCATCTCTAGTCAGTTAGGGGCTTTTATTCATACATTGTTTTTGTCACTCCCCGAGGTTACCCACTTGGCGTAACACGAGATTCAAGATCATGAGTGACCCCAAGCTCACCTTGAGTTGGCATATCATATGCATATTAAATCAACACCTTTAAAACCCTAAACCTAAGAAATCTAAAATCCCTAACAAACCGTAAACCCTAAGAAATACTAAACCCTAAACTTTAGGGTAACCCCAAGACTTATAAAACACCAACAAACCCTAAAGCCTAAAAACACCTTTCAAAAACACTAAACCAAAAAACCTCCTTATTATCCCTAATCCCTAAAAACTCTAAATTTGAAACCCTTAGCCGTAAGAACCCCTAAACAGTAAAACATCATAACAATCTTGAAAACCCCTTTTAAAATCCTAAACCTGAAAAATTCAATAAAAACTTAAGCCTTAAACCTTAAAAACCCTTAAATAAAAACTTAGACCTTATACCCAAAGAAATTTTAAACCGTTCCGCCTAAACCTTAGGGCTAAACCCTAAGAAACCCTAATCTTTATGAATTAAAAGAAACCCTAAAAAACTTTTAAAACCCTAAACTTTTAAAAACCCAAGACCCTAAAAACCCTATAAATCCCCTAAGATCTAAGAACCCCTTAATCGTTAAAAAACATAGAAATCCTAAATACCTTAAAACCCTTTACCTAAATATTACTCTAAACCTAACAGGACACTAGAAAATCTTAAGTCCAAAACCCTAAATCCTAAAAACCCTTAAAAAAACCAAACGCTATGAAATACTAAACGCTAAATAATATACCCTAAGAAACTCTAAATCCTTAACTCTAAATCATAGGGCTAAACTTTAAACCCCAAACCATATGGAATCCTAAGAAACACTAAACCCTAAAATCCATTTAAACACCTACAACTATCATACCCGGAAAAAACGCTAAACTTAAAATCCTATGCCCTATATTAGGCATACGTAACCCTAAATCTTAAGAAATCCAAATTCTTAAAAATACCAAAGAAACCCTAAAACCCTTCTGGCTAACCTTAATGCTAAACCCTAAGAAACCCTAAACTTTAAGAAATAAAAAAAGACCCTAAAAGACTTTTAAAACCCTAAACTTTTAAGAACCCAAAACCCTAAAAACCCTATAAATCGTCTAAGATCTAAGAACCCCTTAATCGTTAAAAAACCATAAAAATACTAAACACCTTAAAACCCTAAACCTAAATATTACTCTAAACCTAATAGAACACTAGAAAATCTTAAGCCCAAAACCCTAAATCGTAAAAACCCTTAAAAAACCCAAACCCTATGAAATCCTAAATGCTAAATAATAACAAAGAAAACCTAAACCCTAAAATACCTAAAAAAAAAACATAAAAACCCCTAAACCTACGGAACAATAAATCCCAAACTCTAAACCTTGAACCCTAAACCCTTAAAAAGCATAAGCCCAAAACCCAAACCCTAAGAAAATCTCAAACCCCAAATCCAAAAAAGCACTAAGAAACCCTAAACCCATAAAAACAACAAAGAAAAACATAAAAAACATTAAAACGTAGAAAACCTCTAAAAAAATCTTAAACCTAACAAACCTAAAACCTATTCAAGAAAAACCCCTAAACTTAAAACACTAAACCCTACTCCCTAAATGATCCAAAAAAAAACCTAGGAGACCTTAAATGTCTAATTTAAACCCTAAGAGACCTAAACCCTAAACCTTAGGGATAAACCCCCAACCCTAAGCCTTATGAAACTCTAAGAAGCCCTAAACTCTAAGAAATCCTAAATCCTAATAAAACCTAACCCCTAAAAACCATTAAAACACTAAAACTAAAAATCCCGAAAACAAACCTTAAAAACCTAAAAAAATTCCTTAATCTAAAACCCCAAGTCCTAAACCCCTAGAGCTCATATATCGTAAAAACAATAATGATCCTAAAAAATATTTAACAATCCTAAATTGAAAAAAACTCTTGACCGATTTTTTTTTAGAAAAACTTAAGCTCTAAACCCTAACCTAAAAACCCATAACCATATACCTAAACTCTTCTTAATAATGCTCAGATTATATCATTGTTCAATATGCTCTATTAAATTATATATATTTGTTCAGCTTTATCATGTCCTGCATGCTCAGAATCTTTCAACTACTGATACATAGTCTACGATACATCTTCTCTTAATGTAGGTTCAGGTCCTTAACATTCAGATCACGCGGAGATTGGTTCCCCATCCGTATTCAACAATATCGGTGGTGAGTCCTCGTTTTTATAGGACGATTTATATGTTTTATATTCAGTCTTTCATTTTGGTTTAAGTTTTGCTAGAGTTTGTTGGGGGCATGTCCCAACATATCTAGTCTTTAAGAGGCTATTTATTCATACATTGTTTTTGTCACTCCCCGAGGTTACCCACTTGACGTAACACGAGACTTAGGATCACGAGTGACCCAATGCAAACCTTGAGTTGGCATATCATAAGCATATTAGATCAACAACTTTAAAAGCCTAAACCTAAGAAATTCGAAATCCCTAAGAAACCCTAAACCCTAAACCTTAGGGAAACACCGGGACTTATGAAACACCAACATACCCTAAAGCCTAAAAACACCTTTAAAAACACTAAACCTAAAAACACCCTTTAAATCCCTAATCCCTAAAAACTCTAAATTTAAAATCATAAGCCCTAAACCCAAAGAAACCCTAAGCCGTAATAACCCCTAAACAGTAAAAAATCATAACAATCTTGACAACCCCTTTTAAAATCCTAAACCTAAAAATTTCAACAAAAACTTAAGCCCTAAACTTTATAAACGCCTAAATAAATACTTAGACCTTATACCCAAAGAAACCCTAAACCCTTCCGCCTAAACCTTAACGCTAAACCCTAAGAAACCCTAAACTTTAAGAAATAAAAAAAACCTAAAAGACATTTAAAACCCTAAATTTTTAAAAATGCAAAACCCTAAAAACCCTATAAATCCCCTAAAATCTAAGAACCCCTTAATCGTTAAAAAACCATAGAAATCCTAAACACCTTAAAACCCTAAACCTAAATATTACTCTAAACCTAATAGAACACTAGAAAATCTTAAGCCCAAAACCCTAAATCGTAAAAACCCTTAAAAAACCCAAACCCTATGAAATCCTAAATGCTAAATAATAAACGCTAAGAAACTCTAAATCATAGGGCTAAACCTTAAACCCCAAACCATATGGAATCCTAATAAACCCTAAACCCTAAAGTCCATTTAAACACCTACAACTATAATACCCGGAAAAATAACCGTTTAAAACCTTAAGCCCTAGAAAAAACCCTAAATTTAAAATCCTATGCCCTTTATTAGACCTACGTAACCCTAAATCTTAAGAAATCCAAATTCTTAAAAATACCTATGAAACCCTAAAACATTTAAAAACCTTAATCATAAAAATCATAAACATAAAAAAAACCATAAACTGTAAAAAACTCTTAACCTAAAATCCGAAGCCTTAAATCCTAAACCAAGAAACCCTAAGAAACTATAACTCCTAAACCCTTATAAACCCTAATACCCTAAAACTTATGATCCTAAACAATAAAACCCTAAAAAATCACTAAGAAAACCTAAACCCAAAAAATCACTAAGAAAACCTAAACCGTAAAAAAACTAAAAAAAAAAGTTCAAAACCCCTAAACCCAAAGAACCATAAATCCCAAACTCTAAACCTTGAACCCTAAACCCTTAAAAATCATAAGTTCAAAACCAAAACCCTAAGAAACCCAAACCCTAAACCTTAGGGATAAACCCGCAGCCCTAAGCCTTATGAAACTCTAAGAAGCCCTAAATCCTTAAAAATCCTAAATCCTAAGAAAACCTAAACACTAAAAAACTTCAAAACTTACACTAAACCCTACACCCTACACCCTAAATGACTCAAAAAAAAACCTAGGAGACCTTAAATGTTAAACTCAAATCCTAAGAAAATTAAACCCTAAACCTTAGGGATAAACCCCCAACCCTAAGCCTTATGAAACTCTAAGAAGCCCTAAACTCGAAGAAATCCTAAATCCTAATAAAACCTATCCCCTAAAAACCATAGAAACCCTAAAACTAAAAATCCCGAAAACAAACCATAAAAACCCTAAAAAAATTCCTTAATCTAAAACCCCAAGTCCTAAACTCTTGGAGCTCATATATCGTAAAAACAATAATGATCCTAAAAAATCTTTAACTATCCTAAATTGAAAAACACTCTTGACCGAATTTTTTTAGAAAAACTTAAGCTGTAAACCCTTACCTAAAAACCCTTAACCAAATACCTAAACTCTTCTTAATAATGCTCAGATTATATCATTGTTCAATATGCTCTATTAAGGTATATATATTTGTTCAGCTTTATCATGTCATGCATGCTCAGAATCTTTCAACGACTGATACATAGTCTACGCTACATCTTCTCTTAATGTAGGTTCAGGTCTTTAACATCCAGATCACGCGGAGATCGGTTCCCAATCTGTATTCAACAATATCAGTGTTGAGTCCTGGTTTTTCTAGGACAATTTATATGTTTTATATTCAGTCTCTCATTTTAGTTTCAGTTTTGCTAGAGTTAGTTGGGGGCATGTCCCAGCATCTCTAGTCTTTTAGAGGCTTTTTAAGCCCAAAACCTTAAAAACACTTAACTAAATACTTAGACCTCATATCGAAATAAACCCTAAACCCTTCCGACTAAACGTTAAGGCTAAACCCTAAGAAACCCTAAACTTTAAGAAATAAAAAAAACCCTAAAAGACTTTTAAAACCCTAAAACCCCTATAAATCCCCTAGGATCTAAGAACCCCTTAATTGTTAAAAAACCATACAAATCCTAAACATCTTAAAACCCTAAACCTAAATATTACTCTAAACCTAATAGAACACTAGAAAATCTTAAGCCCAAAACCCTAAATCCTAAAAACCCTTAAAAAAACCAAACCCTATGAAATCCTAAATGCTAAATAATATACGCTAAGAAACTCTAAATCATAGGGCTAAACCTTAAACCCCAAACCATATGGAATCCTAAGAAGCCCTAAACCCTAAAATCCATTTAAACACCTACAACTATAATACCCGGAAAAAAACCCTTTAAAACCATAAGCCCTAGAAAAAACCCTAAACTTAAAATCCTATGCCCTATATTAGGCCTACGTAACCCTAAATCTTAAGAAATCCAAATTCTTCAAAATACCTAAGAAACCTTAAAACATTTAAAAACATTAATCATAAAAATCATAAACTCCAAAAAACTCATAACTTAAAATCCGGTGCTCTAAATCCTAAACCAAGAAACCCTAAGAAACTCTAACTCCTAAACCCTTATAAACCCTAATACCCTAAAACCTATGATCCTAAACCCTAAACCCTAAAAAATCACTAAGATAACCTAATCCCTAAAAATCACTAAGAAAACCTAAACCCTAAAAAAGAAGTTTAAAACCCCTAAACCTAAAGAACCATAAATCCCAAACTCTAAACCTTGAACGCTAAACCCTTATAAATCATAAGCCCAAAACCCAAACCCTAAGAAAACCCCAAACCCTAAAAAACAACAAAGAAAATGATAGCATCCAAGGAAGCTCTACTCCATTGAAGGACAAGGATGAAGTTTTAGAAACTCCAAGGAGGCCCATAACAAGATCTCAAACCAAGGAGTTCAATGAGAAGTTCAATGGGCTTCAATTGCTGATCAAAAGGTTTCTTATTGCGGAAAAAGTGCTCAAGCCCAAGGGAGAGGAATTGTCCAAATGCTACAATTATTTGGTGGCCCAAATTCAGGCCCAAGATGAGGAATTTTAAGGTCCAATTTCGTGCAGATAAGGTCAAGAAGAGTCCAAGAATCAGCCACAACAAGAGTTGCTTTCTACCCATGTTTTGAGAGAAGACTAGTTAAACTTTCCAAGATTGTCAAGATTCTTTTCCTAGTTGGGATTTACCTTATTTATTTATTTATATATAGGTTATTATTATTTTCCTTAGTCTATTTATTGTCTCCTAAGTACCATTTAATGCTTTCCTAGAAGTACTAAATTTGTTCCTAGTTAGGTTACTTTATTTCCTTTCTAGAGTAGGATTCCTTGTAATTGTCTTTCTAGGGTATGACTGACCTTTTAGCTTCTTAGGAGGGCTCTTGGATGTTTTTCCCCTTCTCCTATATATAGGAGTCCTTTTCATTCATTAAAGACAATTTATATTTATATTAATAATATTTGAGAGAGTTCTTTGAACCTTTGTGACTTGTTCTTTGAGAATTTATCTTTAAACCTTTACTAGTTTCATAGTTTAAGGTATAAAGTAACTTCTTCTTTTGATATATTTGGTTTTTTTTTGGTATTCTTTAGAAGGTGATTAGTTTCTACATACTAATTATTGTCTTTAGTTACTCATAAAGCGGTCAAGATCCGAATCTATCGTTTTGATTCGTTTTGTCAAATAAAGGCGTTAGATTTCTTCCATAAATCTATACGTTGCTACTTGGATCTTTTCAAGGCCTTAGAACATCTAATCCTTGGAAATTCGGGGATCTTTCCAACGAAATTCCCATATCTTTAGTTAGTTTTTTTCTTTCTTTTCTTTCTGCTTCCGCATTCTAATATTCAATTCTCTATTTGTGATCTCCCTTAACCTTGCTGTTATCAGAAAAACATAAAAAACATTCAAACCTAGAAAACCTCTAAAAAATCTTAAACCTAACAAACCTAAACCCAATTCTAGAAAAACCCTAAACCTAAAACACTAAACCCAACACCCTAAATGACCCAAAAAAAACGTAGGAGACCTTAAATGTTCAATTCAAACCCTAAGAAACCTAAACCCTAAACCTTAGGGATAAACCCCCAACCCTAAGCCTTATGAAACTCTAAGAAGCCCTAAACCCTAAGAAACCCTAAATCCTAAGAAAACTAAACACTAAAAAACTACAAAAAAAAAACATTAAAAACTCTAATCCTAAAAAATCTTAAACCTAACAAACCTAAACCCTAAACCATAGAAAAACCCTAAACACAAACACTACACCCTACACCCTAAATGACCCAAAAAAAATCTAGGAGACCTTAAATGTTAAACTCAAACCCTAAGAAACCCAAACCCTAAACCTTAGGGATAAACCCCCAGCCCTAAGCCGTATGAAACTCTAAGAAGCCCTAAATCCTAAAAAATCCTAAATCCTAAGAAAACCTAAAGACTAAAAACCTTTAAAACCTAAACACTAAACCCTACACCCTAAATGTTCCAAAAAAAAAAACCTAGGAGACCTTAAATGTTAAACTCAAATCCTATGAAAATTAAACCCTAAACCTTAGGGATAAACCCCCAACCCTAAGCCTTATGAAACTCTAACAAGCTCTAAACTCTAAGAAATCCTAAATACTAATAAAACCTAACACCTAAAAACCTTTAAAACCCTAAAACTAAAAATATCGAAAACAAACCTTAAAAACCCTAAAAAAATTCCTTAATCTAAAACCCCAAGTCCTAAACCCTTAGAGATCATATATCGTAAAACTAATAATGATCCTAAAAAATCTTTAACAATCCTAAATTGAAAAAAACTCTTGACCGAATTTTTTTTAGAAAAATTTAAGCTCAAAACCCTAACCTAAAAACCCTTAACCAAATACCAAAACTCTTCTTAATAACGCTCAGATTATATCATTGTTCAATATGCTCTATTAAGTTATATATATGTGTTCAGCTTTATCATGTCATGCATGCTTATAATCTTTCAACTACTGATACATAGTCTACGCTACATATTCTCTTAATGTAGGTTCAAGTCCTTAACATTCAGATCACGCGAAGATCTGTTCCCGATTCGTATTCAGCAATATTAGGGGTGAGTCCCCGTTTTTCTAGGACGATTTATATGTTTTATATTCAGTCTTTCATTTTAGTTTCAATTTTGCTAGAGTTAGTTGGGGGAATGTCCCAGCATCTCAAGTCTTTTAGAGGCTTTTTATTCAAACATTGTTTTTGTCACTCCCCGAGGTTACCCACTTGACGTAACACGAGACCTAGGATCACGAGTGACCCCAACCTAACCTTGAGTGGGCATATCATAAGCATATTAGATTAACACCTTTAAAAGCCTAAACCTAAGAAACCCTAAACCCTAAACCTTAGGGAAACCCCAGGACTTATGAAACACCAACAGACCCTAAAGCTTAAAAACACCTTTAAAAACACTAAACCTAAAAACACCCTTAAAATCTCTAATCCCTAAAAACTCTAAATTTAAAATCATAAGCCCTAAACCCAAAGAAACCCTAAGCCGTAAGAACCCCTAAACGATAAAAGATCATAACAATCTTGAAAACCCCTTTTCAAATCCTAAACCTAAAAAATTCAACAAAAACTTAAGCCCTAAACCTTAAAAACCTTTAAATAAATACTTAGACCTTATACCGAAAGAAACCATAAACCCTTCCGCCTAAACCTTAAGGTTAAACCATAAGAAACCCTAAACTTTAAGATATAAAAAAAAAACCCTAAAAGATTTGTTAAACCATAAACTTTTAAAAACCCAAAACCCTATAAATCCCCTAAGATCTAAGAACCCCTTAATCGTTATAACACCATAGAAATCCTAAACACCTTAAAACCCTAAACCTAAATATTACTCTAAACCCAATAGAACACTAGAAAATCCTAAGCCCAAAACCCTAAATCCTAAAAACCTTACAAAAACCAAACCCTAAGATATCCTAAACGCTAAATAATATACGCTAAGAAACTCTAAATCATAGGGATAAGCATTAGACCCCAAACCATATGGAATCCTAAGAAACCCTAAACCCTAAAATCCATTGAAACACCTACAACTATAACACCCGAAAAAAAAACCCTTTAAAACCATAAGACCTCAAAAAAACCCTAAACTTAAAATCCTATGCCCTATATTAGGCCTGCGTAACCCTAAATCTTAAGAAATCTAAATTCTTAAAAATACCTAAGAAACCCTAACCTTAATCATAAAAATCATAAACATAAAAAAAACCATAAACTCTAAAAAACTCTTGACCTAAAATCCGAAGCCCTAAATCCTAAACCAAGAAACCCTAAGAAATTCTAACTCCTAAACCCTTATAAACCATAATACCCTAAAACCTATGATCCTAAACCCTATACCCTAAAAAATACTAAGAAAACCTAAACCCTAAAAATCCCTAAGAAAACCTAAACCATAAAAAAAAATTTTAAAAAAAGTTTAGAACCCCTAAACCTAAAGAACCATAAATCCCAAACTCTAAACCTTGAACCCTAAACCCTTACAAATCATAAGCCCAAAACCCAAACCCTAAGAAAACCCCAAACCCTAAACCCAAAAAAGCACTAAGAAACCCAAAACCCTAAAAAACAAGAAACAAAAACGTAGAAAACATTCAAACCTAGAAAACCTCTAAAAAGTCATAAACCTAACAAACCTAAACCCTATTCTAGAAAAACCCTAAACCTAAAGCACTAAACCCTACACCCTAAATGACCCAAAAAAAACGTAGGAGACCTTAAATGTTCAATTCAAACCATCAGAAACCTAAACCCTAAACCTTAGGGAGAAACCCCCAACCCTAAGCCCTATGAAACTCTAAGAAGCCCTAAACCCTAAGAAATCCTAAATCCTAAGAAAACTATACATTAAAACACTACAAAAAAACTTTAAAAATTCTAACCCTAAAAAATCTTAAACATAACAAACCTAAACCCTAAACCACAGAAAAAGCCTAAAGCTAAACACAAAACCCTACACCCTAAATGACCCAAAAAATATCTAGGAGACCTTAAATGTTAAACTCAAACCCTAAGAAACCCAAACCCTAAACCTTAGGGATTAACCCCCAGCCCTAAGCCTTATGAAACTCTAAGAAGCCCTAAATCCTAAAAAATCCTAAATCCTAAGAAAACCTAAACACTAAAAAACTTTAAAACCTAAACACTAAACCCTACACCCTAAATAACCCAAAAAAAACCTAGGAGACCTTAAAAGTTAAACTCAAATCCTAAGAAAATTAAACCCTAAACCTTAGGGATAAACCCCCAACCTTAAGCCTTATGAAACTCTAAGAAGCCCTAAACTCTAAGAAATCCTAAATCCTAATAAGACCTAACCCCAAAAAACCTTTAAAACCCTAAAACTAAAAATCCCGAAAACAAAACTTAAAAACCCTAAAAAAATTCCTTAATCTAAAACCCCAAGTCCTAAACCCATAGATATCATATATCGTAAAACCAATAATGATCCTCAAAAATCTTTAACAATCCAAAATTGAAAAAGGCTCCTGACCGAATTTTTTTTAGAAAAATTTAAGCTATAAACCCTAACCTAAAAACCCTTAACCAAATACCTAAACTCTTCTTAATAATGCTCAGATTATATCATTGTTCAATATGCTCTATTAAGTTATATATATTTGTTCAGCTTTATCATGTCATGCAAGCTTAGAATTTTCCAACTACTGATACATAGTCTACGCTACATCTTCTCTTAATGTAGGTTCATGTCCTTAACATTTAGATCACGCGGAGATAGGTTCCCGATACGTATTCAGCAACATCAGTGGTGAGTCCTCGTTTTTCTGGGACGATTTATACGTTTTATATTCAGTCTTTCATTTTAGTTTCAATTTTGCTAGAGTTAGTTGGGGGCATGTCCCAGCATCTCTAGTCTTTTAGAGGCTTTTTATTCATACATTGTTTTCGTCACTCCCCGAGCTTACCCACTAGACGTAAGACGAGACCTAGGATCACGAGTGACCCCAAGCTAACCTTGAGTGGGCATATCATAATCATATTAGATCAACACCTTTAAAAGCCTAAACCTAAGAAATCTGAAATCCCTAAGAAACCCTAAGCACTAAACCTTAGGGAAACACCAGGACTTATGAAACACCAACATACCCTAAAGCCTAAAAACACCTTTAAAAACACTAAACCTAAAAACACCTTTAAAATCCCTAATCCCTAAAAACTCTATATTTAAAATCATAAGCCCTAAACCCAAAGAAACCCTAAGCCGTAAGAACCCCTAAACAGTAAACAATCATAACAATCTTGAAAACCCCTTTTATAATCCTAAACCTAAAAAATTCAACAAAAACTTAAGCCCTAAACCTTATAAACCGTTAAATAAATACTTAGACCTTATACCCAAAGAAACCCTAAACCCTTCCGCCTAAACCTTAAGGCTAAACCTTAAGAAACCCTAAACTTTAAGAAATAAAAAAAACCTAAAAGACTTTTAAAACCCTAAAAACTCTATAAATCCCCTAAATTCTAAGAAACCCTTAATCTTTAAAAAACCATAGAAATCCTAAACACCTTAAAACCCTAAACGTAAATATTACTCTAAACCTAATTGAACACTAGAAAATCTTAAGCCCAAAACCCTAAATCCTAAAAACCCTTAAAAAAACCAAACCCTAAGAAATCCTAAATGCTAAGTAATATACGCAAAGAAACTCTAAATCATAGGGCTAAACCTTAAACCCCAAACCATATGGAATCCTAAGAAACCCTAAACCCTAAAATCCATTTAAACACCAACAACTATAATACCCGGAAAAAAAACCCTTTTAAACCTTAAGCTTTAGAAAAAACACTAAACTTAAAATCCTATGCCCTTTATTAGACCTACGTAACCCTAAATCTTAAGAAATCCAAATTCTTAAAAATACCTAAGAAACCCTAAAACATTTAGAAACCTTAATCATAAAATTCATAAACATTAAAAAAACCATAAACTGTAAAAAACTCTTAACCTAAAATCCGAAGCCCTAAATCCTAAACCAAGAAACCCTAAGAAACTATAACTCCTAAACCCTTATAAACCTTAATACCCTAAAACCTATGATCCTAAACCCTAAACCCTAAAAAATCACTAAGAAAACCTAAACCCTAAAAATCACTAAGAAAACCTAAATCCTAAAAAACCTAAAAAAAAAAAGTTTCAAACCCCTAAACCTAAAGAACCATAAATCCCAAACTCTAAACCTTGAACCCTAAACCCTTAAAAATCATAAGCCCAAAACCCAAACCCTAAACATTAGGGATAAACCCCCAGCCCTAAGCCTTATGAAACTCTAAGAAGCCTTAAATACTAAAAAATCCTAAATCCTAAGAAAACCTAAACACTAAAAACCTTTAAAACCTAAACACTAAACCCTACACCCTAAATGACCCAAAAAAAAACCTAGGAGACCTTAAATGTTAAACTCAAATCCTAAGAAAATTAAACCCTAAACCTTAGGGATAAATCCCCAACCCTAAGCCTTATGAAACTCTAAGAAGCCCTAAACTCTAAGAAATCCTAAATCCTAATAAAACCTAACCCCTAAAAACCTTTAAAACACTAAAACTAAAAATCCCGAAAACAAACCTTAAAAACCCTAAAAAAATTCCTTAATCTAAAACCCCAAGTCCTAAACCCTTATAGGTCATATATCGTAAAACGAATAATGATCCTAAAAAATCTTTAACAATCCTAAATTGAAAAAAACTCTTGACCGAATTTTTTTTAGAAAAATTTAAGCTCTAAACCCTAACCTAAAAACCCTTAACCAAATACCTGAACTCTTCTTAATAACGCTCAGATTATATCATTGTTCAATATGCTCTATTAAGTTATATATATTTGTTTAGCTTTATCATGTCATGCATGCTCAGAATCTTTCAACAACTTATACATAGTCTACGCTACATCTTCTCTTAATGTAGGTTCAGGTCCTTAACATTCAGATCAAGCGAAGATCGGATCCCGATACTCATTCAGCAATATCAGTGGTTAGTCCTCGTTTTTCAGGGATGATTTATATGTTTTATATTCAGTTTTTCATTTTAGTTTCAGTTTTGCTAGAGGTAGTTGGGGGCATGTCCCAGCATCTCAAGTCTTTCAGAGGCTTTTTATTCATACATTGTTTTTGGCACTCCCCGAGGTTACCCACTTGACGTAACACGAGACCTAGTATCACGAGTGACCCCAAGCTAACCTTGAGTGGGCATATCATCAGCATATTAGATCAACACCTTTAAAAGCCTAAACCTAAGAAACCCTAAACTTTTAAAAACCCAAAAGCCTATAAATCCCCTAAGATATAAGAACCCCTTAATCGTTAAAAAACAATAGAAATTCTAAGCACCTTAAAACCCTAAACCTAAATATTACTCTAAACCTAATAGAACACTAGAAAATCTTAAGCCCAAAACCCTAAATCCTAAAAACCCTTAAAAAAACCAAACCCTAAGAAATCCTAAACGCTAAATAATATACGCTAAGAAACTCTAAATCATAGGGCTAAACCTTAAACCCCAAACCATATGGAATCCTAAGAAACCCTAAACCCTAAAATCCATTTAAACACCTACAACTATAATACCAGAAAAAAAAACCTTTAAAACCATAAACCCTAAAATTAAAATCATATGCCCTATATTAGGCCTACGTAACCCTAAATCTTAAGAAATCCAAATTCTTAAAAATACCTAAGAAACCCTAAAACATTTAAAAACCTTAATCATAAAAATCATAAACATAAAAAAAACCATAAACTCCAAAAAACTCTTAACCTAAAATCTGAAGCCCTAAATCCTAAACCAAGAAACCCTAAGAAACTCTAACTCCTAAACCCTTATAAACCCTAATACCCTAAAACCTATGATCCTAAACCCTAAACCCTAAAAAATCACTAAGAAAACCTTAACCCTAAAAATCAATAAGAAAACCTAAACCCTAAAAAACCTAAAAAAAGTTTAAAACCCCTAAACCTAAAGAACCATAAATCCCAAACTCTAAACCTTGAACCCTAAACCCTTAAAAATCATAAGCCCAAAACCCAAACCCTACGAAATCTAAACCCTAAACCTTAGGGATAAACCCCCAGCCCTAAGCCTTATGAAACTCTAAGAAGCCTTAAATACAAAAAAATCCTAAATCCTAAGAAAACCTAAACACTAAAAACCTTTAAAACCTAAACACTAAACCCGACACCCTAAATGACCCAAAAAAAAAGCCTAGGAGACCTTAAATGTTAAACTCAAATCCTAAGAAAATTAAACCCTAAACCTTAGGGATAAGCCCTCAACCCTAAGCCTTATGAAACTCTAAGAAGCCCTAAAATCTAAGAAATCCTAAATTCTAATAAAACCTAACCACTAAAAACCTTTAAAACACTAAAACTAAAAATCCCGAAAACAAACCTTAAAAACCCTAAAAAAATTCCTTAATCTAAAACCCCAAGTCCTAAACCCTTAGAGCTCATATATCGTAAAACTATAATGATCCTAAAAAATCTTTAACAATCCTAAATTGAAAAAAACTCTTGACCGAAGTGTTTTAAAAAAAACTAAAGCTATAAAGCCTAACCTAAAAACCATTAACCAAATACCTAAACTCTTCTTAATAATGCTCAGATTATATCATTGTCCAATATGCTCTATTAAGTTATATATATTTGTTCAGCTTTATCATGTCATGCATGCTCAGAATCTTTCAACTACTGATACATAGTCTTCGCTCCATCTTCTCTTAACGTAGGTTCAGGTCCTTAACATTAAGATCACGCGGAGATCGATTCCCGATCCGTATTCAGCAATATCAGTGGTGAGTCATCGTTTTTCTAGGACGATTTATATGTTTTATATTCAGTATTTCATTTTAGTTTCAGTTTTGCTAGAGTTAGTTGGGGGCATGTCCCAGCATCTCTAGTCTTTTAGAGGCTTTTTATTCATACATTGTTTTTGTCACTCCCCGAGGTTACCAACTTGACGTAACACGAGACCTAGGATCACGAGTGACCCCAAGCTAACCTTGAGTGGGCATATCATAAGAATATTAGATCAACACCTTTAAAAGCCTAAACCTAAGAAATCTGAAATCCCTAAGAAACCCTAAACCCTAAACCTTAGGGAAACCCTAAGACTTACGAAACAGCAACAGACCCTAAAGCCTAAAAACACCTCTAAAATCACTAAACCTAAAAACACCCTTAAAATCCCTAATCCCTAAAAACTCTAAATTTAAAATCCTAAGCCCTAAACCTAAAGTAACCCAAACTCTTATGAACCCCTAAACAGTAAAAAATCATAACAATCTTGAAAACCCCTTTTAAAATCCTAAACCTAAATAATTCAACAAAATCTTAATCCCTAAACCTTAAAAACCCTTAAATAAATACTTAGACCTTATACTCAAAGAAACCCTAAACCCTTCTGCCTAAACCTTAAGGCTAAACCCTAAACTTTAAGAATTACAAAAAAAACCTAAAACACTTTTAAAACCCAAACTTTTAAAAACCCAAAACCCTAAAAAACCTATAAACACCAAAAGATCTAAGAACCCATTAATCGTTAAAAAACCATAGAAATCCTAAACACCTTAAAACTCTAAACCTAAATATTATTCTAAACCTAATAGAACACTAGAAAATCTTAAGCCCAAAACCCTAAAACCTAAAAACCGTTCAAAAAACCAAACCCTAGGAAATCCTAAATGCTAAATAATATACGCTAAGAAACTCTAAATCAGAGCGCTAAACCTTAAACCCCAAACCATATGGAATCCTAAGAAACCCTAAACCCTAAAATCCATTTAAACATCTACAACTATAATACCCGGAAAAAAAACCCTTTAAAACCATAATCCCTAAAAAAAACCCTATACTTAATCCTATGCCCTATATTAGGACTACGTAAACCTAAATCTTAAGAAATCTAAATTCTTAAAAATACCTAAGAGCCCCTAAAACATTTTAAAACCTTAATCATAAAAATAAAAAACAAAAAAAAAAACCATAAACTCTGAAAAACTCTTAACCTAAAATCCGAAGCCCTAAATCCTAAACCAAGAAACCCTAAGAAACTCTAACTCATAAACCCTTATAAACCATAATACCCTAAAACCTATGATCCTAAACCCTAAACCCTAAAAAATCACAAAGAAAACCTGTGATCCTAAACCCTAAACCCTAAAAAATCACTAAGAAAACCTAAATCCTACAAAACCCAAAAAAAAGTTTAAAACCCCTAAACCTAAAGAACCATAAATCCCAAACTCTAAACCTTGAACCCTAAACCCTTATATTCATAAGCCCAAAACCCAAATCCTAAGAAAACCCCAAACCCTAAACCCAAAAAAGCACTAAGAAACCCAAAACCCTAAAAAACAACGAAGAAAAACTTAAAAAACATTAAAACCTAGAAAACCTCTAAAAATCATAAACCTAACAAACCTAAACCCTATTCTAGAAAAACCCTAAACCTAAAATACTAAACCCTACAACCTAAATGACCCAAAAAAAAAATGTAGGAGACCTCAAATGTTCAATTCAAACCATAAGAAACCTAAACCCTAAACCTTAGGGATAAACCCCCAACCCTAATCCTTATGAAACTCTAAGAAGCCCTAAACCCTAAGAAATCCTAAATCCTAAGAAAACTAAACTGTAAAAAACTACAAAACAAACTCTTAAAAATTTTTAAATCTAACAAACCTAAACCCTAAACCATAGAAAAACCCTAGACCTAAACACTAAACCCTAAACCCTAAATGAGCCCAAAAAAAATCGAGGAGACTTTAAATGTTAAACTCAAACCCTAAGAAACCCAAACCCTAAACCTTAGGGATAAACCCCCAGCCCTAAGCCATATGAAACTCTAAGAAGCCCTAGATCCTAAAAAATCCTAAATCCTAAGAAAACCTAAAGACTTAAAACCTTTAAAACAAAAACACTAAACCCTACACCCTAAATGAACCAAAAAAAACCTAGGAGACGTTAAATGTTAAACTCAAATCCTAAGAAAATTAAACCCTAAACCTTAGGGATAAACCCCCAACCCTAAGCCTTATGAAACTCTAAGAAGCCCTAAACTCTAAGAAATCCTAAATCATAATAAAATCTAACCCCTAAAAACCTTTAAAACCCTAAAACTAAAAATCTCGAAAACAAACCTTAAAAACCCTAAAAAAATTCTTTAATCTAAAACCCCAAGTCCTAAACCCTTAGAGATCATATATCGTAAAAACAATAATGATTCTAAAAAATCTTTAACATTCCCAAATTTAAAAAAACTCTTGACCGAATTTTTTTTAGAAAAACATAAGCTCTAAAACTTAAACTAAAAACCCTTAACCAAATACCTAAACTCTTCTTAATAATGCTCGGATTATATCATTGTTCAATATGCCCTATTAAGTTATATATATTTGTTCAACTTTATCAAGTCATGCATGTTCAGAATCTTTCAACTACTCATACATAGTCTACGCTACATCTTCTCTTAATGTAGGTTCAGGTCCTTAACATTAAGATCACGTGGAGATCGATTCCCGATCCGTATTCAGCAATATCAGTGGTGAGGCTTCGTTTTTCTAGGACGATTTATATGTATTATATTCAGTCTTTCATTTTAGTTTCAGTTTTGCTAGAGTTAGTTGGGGGCATGTCCCAGCATCTCTAGTCTTTTAGAGGCTTTTTATTCATACATTGTTTTCGTCACTCCCCGGTGTTACCCACTTGACGTAACATGAGACCTAGGATCACGAGTGACCCCAAGCTAACTTTGAGTGGGCATATCATAAGCATATTAGATCATCACCTTTAAAAGCCTAAACCTAAGAAATCTGAAATCCCTAAGAAACCCTAAACCCTAAACCTTAGGGAAAACCCAGGACTTATGAAACACCAACAGACCCTAAAGCATAAAAACACTTTTAAAAACACCAAACCTGAAAACACCCTTAAAATCCCTAATCCCTAAAACCTCTTAATTTAAAATCCTAAGCCCTAAACCCAAAGAAACCCTAAGCCATAAGAACCCCTAAACGGTAAAAAATCATAACAATCTTGAAAACCTCTTTTAAAATCCTAAACCTTAAAAATTCAACAAAAACTTAAGCCCTAAACCTTAAAAACCCTTAAATAAATACTTAGACCTTATACCGAAAGAAACCCTAAACTCTTCCGTCTAAACCTTAAGGCTAAATCGTAAGAAACCCTAAACTTTAAGAAATAAAAGAAAACCCTAAAAGACTTTTAAAACCCTAAACTTTTAAAAACCCAAAACCCTAAAAACCATATAAATCCCCTAAGATCTAAGAACCCCTTAATCGTTAAAAAACCATAGAAATCCTAAACACCTTAAAACCCTAAACCAAAATATTACTCTAAACCTAATAGAACACTAGAAAATCTTAAGCCCAAAACCTTAAATCCTAAAAACCCATAAAAAAACCAAACCCTAAGAAATCCTAAACGCTAAATAATATATGCTAAGAAACACTAAATCATTGGGCTATACCTTAAACCCCAAACCATATGGAATCCTAAGAAACCCTAAACCCTAAAATCCATTTAAACACCTACAACTATAATACCCAGAAAAAAAACCCTTTAAAACCATAAGCCCTAGAAAAAACCCTCAACATAAAATCCTATGCCCTATATTAGGCCTACGTAACCCTAAATCTTAAGAAATCCAAATTCTTAAAAATACCTAAGAAACCCTAAAACATTTAAAAACCTTAATCATAAAAATCATAAACATAAAAAAAACAATAAACTCTAAAAAGCTCTTAACCTAAAATCCGAAGCGCTAAATCCTAAACCAAGAAACCCTATGAAACTCTAACTCTTAAACCGTTATAAACCCTAATACCCTAAAACCTATGATCCTAAACTCTAAACCCTAAAAAATAACTAAGAAAGCCTAAACCCTAAAAATCACAAAGAAAACCTAAACCCTAAAAAACCTAAAAAAAATGTTTAAAACCCCTAAACCTAAAGAACCATAAATCCCAAACTCTAATCCTTGAACCCTAAACCCTTATAAATAATAAGCCCAAAACCCAAACCCTAAGAAAAACCTAAGCCCAAAAAAGCACTAAGAAACCGAAAACCCTAAAAAAACAACAAAGAAAAACTTAAAAAACATTAAAACCTAGAAAACCTCTAAAAAATCTTAAAACTAACAAACCTAAACCCTATTCTAGAAAAACCCTAAACCTAAAACACTAAACCCTACACACTAAATGACCCAAAATAAACGTAGGAGACCTAAAATGTTCAATTCAAACCCGAAGAAACCTAAACCCTAAACCTTAGGGATAAACCCCCAACCCTATGCCTTATGAAACTCTAAGAAGCCCTAAACCCTAAGAAATCCTAAATCCTAAGAAAACTAAACACTAAAAAACTACAAAAAAAACTACAAAAATTTTTTACATCTAACAAACCTAAACCCTAAACCATAGAAAAACCCTAGACCTAAACACTAAACCCTAAACCCTAAATGACCCAAAAAAAATCAAGGAGAGCTTAAATGTTAAACTCAAACCCAAAGAAACCCAAACCCTAAACCTTAGGGATAAACCCCCAGCCCTAAGCCATATGAAACTCTAAGAAGCCCTAAATCCTAAAAAATCCTAAATCCTAAGAAAACCTAAACACTAAAAACCTTTAAAACATAAACACTAAACCCTACACCCTAAATGAACCAAAAAAAACCTAGGAGACGTTAAATGTTATACTCAAATCCTAAGAAAATTAAACCCTAAACCTTAGGGATAAATCCCCAACCCTAAGCCTTATGAAACTCTAAGAAGCCCTAAACTCTAAGAAATCCTAAATCATAATAAAATCTAACCCCTAAAAACCTTTAAAACCCTAAAACTAAAAATCTCGAAAACAAACCTTAAAAACCCTAAAAAAATTCTTTAATCTAAAACCCCAAGTCCTAAACCCTTAGAGATCATATATCGTAAAAACAATAATGATCCTAAAAAATCTTTAACAATCCCAAATTGAAAAAAACTCTTGACCGAATTTTTTTTAGAAAAACTTAAGCTCTAAACCTTAAACTAAAAACCCTTAACCAAATACCTAAACTCTTCTTAATAATGCTCGGATTATATCATTGTTCAATATGCCCTATTAAGTTATATATATTTGTTCAACTTTATCAAGTCATGCATGTTCAGAATCTTTCAACTACTGATACATAGTCTACGCTACATCTTCTCTTAATGTAGGTTCAGGTCCTTAACATTAAGATCACGCGGAGATCGATTCCCGATCCGTATTCAGCAATATCAGTGGTGAGTCCTCGTTTTTCTAGGACGATTTATATGTTTTATATTCAGTCTTTCATTTTAGTTTCAGTTTTGCTAGAGTTAGTTGGGGGCATGTCCCAGCATCTCAAGTCTTTTAGAGGCTTTTTATTCATACATTGTTTTCGTCACTCCCCGGTGTTACCCACTTGACGTAACACGAGACCTAGGATCACGAGTGACCCCAAGCTAACCTTGAGTGGGCATATCATAAGCATATTAGATCAACACCTTTAAAAGCCTAAACCTAAGAAATCTGAAATCCCTAAGAAACCCTAAACCCTAAACCTTAGGGAAAACCCAGGACTTATGAAACACCAACAGACCCTAAAGCATAAAAACACCTTTAAAAACACTAAACCTAAAAACACCCTTAAAATCCCTAATCCCTAAAAGCTCTTAATTTAAAATCCTAAGCCCTAAACCCAAAGAAACCCTAAGCCATAAGAACCCCTAAACGGTAAAAAATCATAACAATCTTGAAAACCCCTTTTAAAATCCTAAACCTAAAAAATTCAACAAAAACTTAAGCCCTAAACCTTAAAAACCCTTAAATAAATACTTAGACCTTATACCCAAAGAAACCCTAAACTCTTCCGTCTAAACCTTAAGGCTAAACCGTAAGAAACCCTAAACTTTAAGAAATAAAAGAAAACCCTAAAAGACTTTTAAAACCCTAAACTTTTAAAAACCCAAAACCCTAAAAACCATATAAATCCCCTAAGATCTTAGAACCCCTTAATCGTTAAAAAACCGTAGAAATCCTAAACACCTTAAAACCCTAAACCTAAATATTACTCTAAACCTAATAGAACACTAGAAAATCTTAAGCCCAAAACCCTAAATCCTAAAATCTCTTAAAAAAACCAAACCCTAAGAAATCCTAAACGCTAAATAATATACGCTAAGAAACTCTAAATCATAGGGCTAAACCTTAAACCGCAAACCATATGGAATCCTAAGAAACC
Source organism: Solanum stenotomum (assembly GCF_019186545.1). Taxonomy (NCBI): domain Eukaryota; kingdom Viridiplantae; phylum Streptophyta; class Magnoliopsida; order Solanales; family Solanaceae; genus Solanum; species Solanum stenotomum. The sequence continues at coordinate 62,314,650 of NC_064288.1, forward strand.
CTAAACCCTAAAATCCATTTAAACACCTACAACTATAATACCCGGAAAAAAAACCCTCTAAAACCATAAGCTCTAGAAAAAACCTTAAACTTAAAATCCTATGCCCTATATTAGGCCTACGTAACCCTAAATCTTAAGAAATCCAAATTCTTAAAAATACCTAGGAAACCGTAAAACATTTAAAAACCTTAATCATAAAAATCATAAACATAAAAAAAACCATAAACTCTAAAAAGCTCTTAACCTAAAATCCGAAGCGCTAAATCCTAAACCAAGAAACCCTAAGAAACTCTTAACTCCTAAACCGTTATAAACTCTAATACCCTAAAACCTATGATCCTAAACTCTAAACCCTAAAAAATCACAAAGAAAACCTATGATCCTAAACCCTAAACCTTAAAAAATCACAAAGAAAACCTAAACCCTAAAAAACCTAAAAAAAAAGTTTAAAACCGCTAAACCTAAAGAACCATAAATCCCAAACTCTAATCCTTGAACCCTAAACCCTAAGCAAAACCTAAACCCAAAAAAGCACTAAGAAACCCAAAACCCTAAAAAAACAACAAAGAAAAACTTAAAAAACGTTAAAACCTAGAAAACCTCTAAAAAATCTTAAAACTAACAAAACCTAAACCCTATTCTAGAAAAACCCTAAACCTAAAACACTAAACCCTACACACTAAATGACCCAAAATAAACGTAGGAGACCTTAAATGTCCAATTCAAACCCGAAGAAACCTAAACCCTAAACCTTAGGGATAAACCCCCAACTCTAAGCCTTATGAAAATCTAAGATGCCCTAAACCCTAAGAAATCCTAAATCCTAAGAAAACTAAACACTAAAAAACTACAAAAAAGTTTTAAATCTAACAAACCTAAACCCTAAACCATAGAAAAACCCTAGACCTAAACACTAAACCCTAAACCCTAAATGACCCAAAAAAAATCAAGGAGACCTTAAATGTTAAACTCAAACCCTAAGAAACCTAAACCCTAAACCTTAGGGATAAACCCCCAGCCCTAACCCATATGAAACTCTAAGAAGCCCTAAATCCTAAAAAATCCTAAATCCTAAGAAAACCTAAACACTAAAAACCTTTAAAACATAAACACTAAACCCTACACCCTAAATGAACCAAAAAAAATCTAGGAGACGTTAAATGTTAAACTCAAATCCTAAGAAAATTAAACCCTAAACCTTAGGGATAAACCCCCAACCCTAAGCCTTATGAAACTCTAAGAAGCCCTAAACTCTAAGAAATCCTAAATCATAATAAAATCTAACCCCTAAAAACCTTTAAAACCCTAAGACTAAAAATCTCGAAAACAAACCTTAAAAACCCTAAAAAAATTCTTTAATCTAAAACCCCAAGTCCTAAACCATTAGAGATCATATATCGTAAAAACAATAATGATCCTAAAAAATCTTTAACAATCCCAAATTGAAAAAAACTCTTGACCGAATTTTTTTTAGAAAAACTTAAGCTCTAAACCTTAAACTAAAAACCCTTAACCAAATATCTAAACTCTTCTTAATAATGCTCGGATTATATCATTGTTCAATATGCCCTATTAAGTTATATATATTTGTTCAACTTTATCAAGTCATGCATGTTCAGAATCTTTCAACTACTGATACATAGTCTACGATACATCTTCTCTTAATGTAGGTTCAGGTCCGTAACATTAAGATCACGCGGAGATCGATTCCCAATCCGTATTCAGCAATATCAGTGGTTAGTCCTCGTTTTTCTAGGACGATTTATATGTTTTATATTCAGTCTTTCATTTTAGTTTCAGTTTTTCTAGACTTAGTTGGGGGCATGTCCCAGCATCTCAAGTCTTTTAGAGGCTTTTTATTCATACATTGTTTTCGTCACTCCCCGGTGTTACCCACTTGACGTAACACGAGACCTAGGATCACGTGTGACTCCAAGCTAACCTTGAGTGGGCATATCATAAGCATATTAGATCAACACCTTTAAAAGCCTAAACCTGAGAAATCTGAAATCCCTAAGAAACCCTAAGCCATAAGAACCCCTAAACGGTAAAAATCATAACAATCTTGAAAACCCCTTTTAAAATCCTAAACCTAAAAAATTCAACAAAAACTTAAGCCCTAAACATTAAAAACCCTTAAATAAATACTTAGACCTTATACCCAAAGAAACCCTAAACTCTTCCGTCTAAACCTTAAGGCTAAACCGTAAGAAACCCTAAACTTTAAGAAATAAAGAAAACACTAAAAGACTTTTAAAACCCTAAACTTTTAAAAACCCAAAACACTAAAAACCATATAAATCCCCTAGGATCTTAGAACCCCTTAATCGTTAAAAAACCGTAGAAATCCTAAACACCTTAAAACCCTAAACCTAAATATTACTCTAAACATAATAGAACACTAGAAAATCTTAAGCCCAAAGCCCTAAATCCTAAAATCTCTTAAAAAAACCAAACCCTAAGAAATCCTAAATGCTAAATAATATACGCTAAGAAACTCTAAATCATAGGGCTAAACCTTAAACCGCAAACCATATGGAATCCTAAGAAACCCTAAACCCTAAAATCCATTTAAACACCTACAACTATAATACCCGGAAAAAAAACCCACCAAAACCATAAGCTCTAGAAAAAACGTTAAACTTAAAATCCTATGCCCTATATTAGGCCTACGTAACCCTAAATCTTAAGAAATCCAAATTCTTAAAAATACCTAGGAAACCGTAAAACATTTAAAAACCTTAATCATAAAAATCATGAACATAAAAAACACCATAAACTCTAAAAAGCTCTTAACCTACAATCCGAAGCGCTAAATCCTAAACCAAGAAACCCTAAGAAACTCTAACTCCTAAACCGTTATAAACCCTAATACCCTAAAACCTATGATCCTAAACCCTAAACCCTAAAAAATCACTAAGAAAGGCTAAACCCTAAAAATCACTAAGAAAACCTAAACCCTAAAAAACCTAAAAAAAAAAGTTTAAAACCCCTAAATCTAAAGAACCATAAATCCCAAACTCTAAACCTTGAACTCTAAACCCTTATAAATCATAAGCCCAAAACCCAAACCCTAAGAAAACCCTAAACCCAAAAAAGCACTAAGAAACCCAAAACCCTAAAAAAACAACAAGGAAAAACATAAAATACATTAAAACCTAGAAAACCTCTAAAAAATATTAAACCTAACAAACCTAAACCCTATTCTAGAAAAACCCTAAACCTAAAACACTAAACCCTACACACAAAATGACCCAAAATAAACGTAGGAGACCTTAAATGTTCAATTCAAACCCGAAGAAACCTAAACCCTAAACCTTAGGGATAAATCCCCAACCCTAAGCCTTATGAAACTCTAAGAAGCCCTAAACCCTAAGAATTCCTAAATCCTAAGAAAACTAAACACTAAAAACCTACCAAAAAATCTTTAAAAACTCTAAACCTAAAAAATCTTAAACCTAACAAACCTAAACCCTAAACCATAGAAAAACCCTAAACCTAAACACTACACCCTACACCCTAAATGACCCAAAAAAAATCAAGGAGACCTTAAATGTTAAACTCAAATCCCTAAGAAACCCAAACCCTAAACCTTAGGGATAAACCCCCAGCCCTAAAAAGACCTTAATCATAAAAATCATATACATACAAAAAACCATAAACTCTAAAAAACTCTTAACCTAAAATCCGAAGACCTATATCCTAAACCAAGAAACCCTAAGAAATTCAAACTCCTAAACCCTTATAAACTCTAATACCGTAAAACCTTTGATCCTAAACCCTAAACCCTAAAAAATCACTAAGAAAGCCTAAACCCTAAAAATCACTAAGAAAATCTAAACCCTAAAAAACCTAAAAAAAAAAGCCTAAAACCCCTAAACCTAAAGAACCATAAATCCCAAGCTTTAAACCTTGAACCCTAAACCCTTATAAATCACAAGCCCAAAACCCAAACCCTAAGAAAGCCCCAAACCCTAAACCCAAAAAAGCACTAAGAAACCCAAAACCCTAAAAAACAACAAAGAAAAACTTTAAAAACATTAAAACCTAGAAAACCTCTAAAAAATCTTAAACCTAAGAAACCTAAACCCTATTCTAGAAAAACCGTAAACCTAAAACACTAAACCCTACACCCTAAATGACCCAAAAAAAAAACGTAGGAGACCTTAAATGTTCAATTCAAACCCTAAGAAACCTAAACCCTAAAGCTTAGGGATAAACCCCCAACCCTAAGCCTTATGAAACTCTAAGAAGGCCTAAACCCTAAGAAATCCTAAATCCTAAGAAAACTAAACACTAAAACACAACAAAAAAAACTTTAAAAACTCTAAACCTAAAAAATCTTAAGCCTAACAAACCTAAACCCTAAACCATAGAAAAACCCTAATGCTAAACACTAAATCCTATAGCCTAAATGACCCAAAAAAATCTAGGAGA
>NC_064288.1:62319186-62334609 GCF_019186545.1 Solanum stenotomum
GACCCAAAAAAAAAACCTAGGAGACCTTCAATGTTAAACTCAAATCCTAAGAAAATTAAACCCTAAACCTTAGGGATAAACCCCCAACCCTAAGCCTTATGAAACTCTAAGAAGCCCTAAACTCTAAGAAATCCTAAATTCTAATAAAACCTAACCACTAAAAACCTTTAAAACACTAAAACTAAAAATCCCGAAAACAAACCTTAAAAACCCTAAAAAAATTCCTTAATCTAAAACCCCAAGTCCTAAACCCTTATAGCTCATATACCGTAAAACAAATAATGATCCTAAAAAATCTTTAACAATCCTAAATTGAAAAAAACTCTTGACCGAATTTTTTTTAGAAAAACATAAGCTCTAAACCTTAAACTAAAAACCCTTAACCAAATACCTAAACTCTTCTTAATAATGCTCGGATTATATCATTGTTCAATATGCCCTATTAAAATATTCAATTCTCTATTTCTGATCTCCCTTAACATTGTTGTTATCAGAAAAACTTAAAAAACAGTAAAACCTAGAAAACCTATAAAAAATCTTAAACCAAACAAACCTAAACCCTATCCTAGAAAAACCCTAAACCTAAAACACTAAACCCTACACCCTAAATGACCCAAAAAAAATGTAGGAGGCCTTAAATGTTCAATTCAAACCCTAAGAAACCTAAACCCTAAATATTTGGGATAAATACCCAACCCTAAGACTTATGAAACTCTAAAAAGCCCTAAACCCTAAGAAATCCTAAATCCTAAGAAAACTAAACACTAAAAATCTACAAAAAAAACTTTAAAAACTCTAAACCTAAAAAATCTTAAACCTAACAAACCTAAACCCTAAACCATAGAAAAACCCTAAACCCAAACACTAAACCCTACACCCTAAAAGACCCAAAAAAAATCTAGGAGTCCTTAAATGTTAAACTCAAACCCTAAGAAACCCAAACCCAAAACCTTAGGGATAAACACCCATCCCTGAGCCTTAGGAAATTCTAAGAAGCACTAAATCCTAAAAAATCCTAAATCCTAAGAAAACCTAAACACTATAAACCTTTAAAACCTAAACACTAAACCATACACCCTAAATGAACCAAAAAAATACTAAGGGACCTTAAATGTTAAACTCAATTCCTAAGAAAATTAAACCCTAAACCTTAGGGATAAACCCCCAACCCTAAGCCATATGAAACTCTAAGAAGCCCTAAACTCTAAGAAATCCTAAATGCTAATAAAACCTAACCCCTAAAAACCTTTGAAACCCTAAAACTAAAAATCCTGAAAACAAACCTTAAAAACCCTAAAAAAATTCCTTAATCTAAAACCCCAAGTCCTAAACCCTTAGAGCTCATATATCGTAAAACTATAATGATCCTAAAAAATCTTTAACAATCCTAACCTAAAAACCATTAACCAAATACCTAAACTCTTCTTAATAATGCTCAGATTATATCATTGTCCAATATGCTCTATTAAGTTATATATATTTGTTCAGCTTTATCATGTCATGCATGCTCAGAATCTTTCAACTACTGATACATAGTCTACGCTACATCTTCTCTTAACGTAGGTTCAGGTCCTTAACATTAAGATCACGCGGAGATCGATTCCCGATCCGTATTCAGCAATATCGGTGGTGAGTCTTCGTTTTTCTAGGACGATTTATATGTTTTATATTCAGTCTTTCATTTTAGTTTCAGTTTTGCTAGAGTTAGTTGGGGGCATGTCCCAGCATCTCTAGTCTTTTAGAGGCTTTTTACTCATACATTGTTTTTGTCACTCCCCGAGGTTACCAACTTGACGTAACACGAGACCTAGGATCACGAGTGACCCCAAGCTAACCTTGAGTGGGCATATCATAAGAATATTAGATCAACACCTTTAAAAGCCTAAACCTAAGAAATCTGAAATCCCTAAGAAACCCTAAACCCTAAACCTTAGGGAAACCCTAAGACTTATGAAACAGCAACAGACCCTAAAGCCTAAAAACACCTTTAAAATCACTAAACCTAAAAACACCCTTAAAATCCCTAATCCCTAAAAACTCTAAATTTAAAATCCTAAGCCCTAAACCTAAAGTAACCCAAAGTCGTATGAACCCCTAAACAGTAAAAAATCATAAGAATCTTGAAAACCCCTTTTAAAATCCTAAACCTAAATAATTCAACAAAATCTTAATCCCTAAACCTTAAAAACCCTTAAATAAATACTTAGACCTTATACCCAAAGAAACCCTAAACCCTTCTGCCTAAACCTTAAGGCTAAACCCTAAGAAACCCTAAACTTTAAGAATTACAAAAAAACCTAAAACACTTTTAAAACCCAAACTTTTAAAAACCCAAAACCCTAAAAAACCTATAAATCCCAAAAGATCTAAGAACCCATTAATCGTTAAAAAACCATAGAAATCCTAAACACCTTAAAATCCTAAACCTAAATATTACTCTAAACCTAATAGAACACTAGAAAATCTTAAGCCCAAAACCCTAAAACCTAAAAACCCTTCAAAAAACCAAACCCTAGGAAATCCTAAATGCTAAATAATATACGCTAAGAAACTCTAAATCATAGGGCTAAACCTTAAACCCCAAACCATATGGAATTCTAAGAAACCCTAAACCCTAAATTACATTTAAACATCTACAACTATAATACCCGGAAAAAAAACCCTTTAAAACCATAAGCCCTAAAAAAAACCCTAAACTTAATCCTATGCCCTATATTAGGACTACGTAACCCTAAATCTTAAGAAATCTAAATTCTTAAAAATACCTAAGAGCCCCTAAAACATTTTAAAACCTTAATCATAAAAATCATAAACATAAAAAAAAACCATAAACTCTGAAAAACTCTTAACCTAAAATCCGAAGCCCTAAATCCTAAACCAAGAAACCCTAAGAAACTCTAACTCATAAACCCTTATAAACCATAATACCCTAAAACCTATGATCCTAAACCCTAAACCCTAAAAAATCACAAAGAAAACCTATGATCCTAAACCCTAAACCCTTAAAAATCACTAAGAAAACCTAAATCCTACAAAACCCAAAAAAAAGTTTAAAACCCCTAAACCTAAAGAACCATAAATCCCAAACTCTAAACCTTGAACCCTAAACCCTTATATTCATAAGCCCAAAATCCAAATCCGAAGAAAACCCCAAACCCTAAACCCAAAAAAACACTAAGAAACCCAAAACCCTAAAAAACAACAAAGAGAAACTTAAAAAACATTAAAACCTAGAAAACCTCTAAAAAATCATAAACCTAACAAACCTAAACCCTATTCTAGAAAAACCCTAAACCTAAAATACTAAACCCTACAACCTAAATGACCCAAAAAAAAATGTGGGAGACCTCAAATGTTCAATTCAAACCATAAGAAACCTAAACCCTAAACCTTAGGGATAAACCCCCAACCCTAATCCTTATGAAACTCTAAGAAGCCCTAAACCCTAAGAAATCCTAAATCCTAAGAAAACTAAACAGTAAAAAAATACAAAAAAAACTTTTAAACATTTTAAAATCTAACAAACCTAAACCCTAAACCATAGAAAAACCCTAGACCTAAACACTAAACCCTAAACCCTAAATGACCCAAAAAAAATCAAGGAGACCTTAAATGTTAAACTCAAACCCTAAGAAACCTAAACCCTAAACCTTAGGGATAAACCCCCAGCCCTAACCCATATGAAACTCTAAGAAGCCCTAGATCCTAAAAAATCCTAAATCCTAAGAAAACCTAAAGACTAAAAACCTTTAAAACAAAAACACTAAACCCTACACCCTAAATGAACCAAAAAAAACCTAGGAGACGTTAAATGTTAAACTCAAATCCTAAGAAAATTAAACCCTAAACCTTAGGGATAAACCCCCAACCCTAAGCCTTATGAAACTCTAAGAAGCCCTAAACTCTAAGAAATCCTAAATCATAATAAAATCTAACCCCTAAAAACCTTTAAAACCCTAAAACTAAAAGTCTCGAAAACAAACCTTAAAAACCCTAAAAAAATTCTTTAATCTAAAACCCAAGTCCTAAACCCTTAGAGATCATATATCGTAAAAACAATAATGATTCTAAAAAATCTTTAACAATCCCAAATTGAAAAAAACTCTTGACCGAAATTTTTTTAGAAAAACATAAGCTCTAAACCTTAAACTAAAAACCCTTAACTAAATACCTAAACTCTTCTTAATAATGCTCGGATTATATCATTGTTCAATATGCCCTATTAAGTTATATATATTTGTTCAACTTTATCAAGTCATGCATGTTCAGAATCTTTCAACTACTGATACATAGTCTACGCTACATCTTCTCTTAATGTAGGTTCAGGTCCTTAACATTAAGATCATGTGGAGATCGATTCCCGATCCGTATTCAGCAATATGAGTGGTGAGTCCTCGTTTTTCTAGGACGATTTATATGTTTTATATTCAATCTTTCATTTTAGTTTCAGTTTTGCTAGAGTTAGTTGGGGGCATGTCCCAGCATCTCTAGTCTTTTAGAGGCTTTTTATTCATACATTGTTTTCGTCACTCCCCGGTGTTACCCACTTGACGTAACATGAGATCTAGGATCACGAGTGACCCCAAGCTAACCTTGAGTGGGCATATCATAAGCATATTAGATCATCACCTTTAAAAGCCTAAACCTAAGAAATCTGAAATCCCTAAGAAACCTTAAACCCTAAACCTTAGGGAAAACCCAGGACTTATGAAACACCAACAGACCCTAAAGCATAAAAACACTTTTAAAAACACTAAACCTGAAAACACCCTTAAAATCCCTAATCCCTGAAAGCTCTTAATTTAAAATCCTAAGCCCTAAACCCAAAGAAACCCTAAGCCATAAGAACCCCTAAACGGTAAAAAATCATAACAATCTTAAAAACCCCTTTTAAAATCCTAAACCTAAAAAATTCAACAAAAACTTAAGCCCTAAACCTTAAAAACCCTTAAATAAATACTTAGACCTTATACCCAAAGAAACCCTAAACTCTTCCGTCTAAACCTTATGGCTAAATCGTAAGAAACCCTAAACTTTAAGAAATAAAAGAAAACCCTAAAAGACTTTTAAAACCCTAAACTTTTAAAAACCCAAAACCCTAAAAACCATATAAATTCCCTAAGATCTAAGAACCCCTTACTCGTTAAAAAACCATAGAAATCCTAAACACCTTAAAACCCTACCTAAATATTACTCTAAACCTAATAGAACACTAGAAAATCTTAAGCCCAAAGCCTTAAATCCTAAAAACCCATAAAAAAACCAAACCCTAAGAAATCCTAAACGCTAAATAATATACGCTAAGAAACACAAAATCATTGGGCTAAACCTTAAACCCCAAACCATATGGAATCCTAAGAAACCCTAAACCCTAAGTTCCATTTAAACACCTACAACTATAATACCCAGAAAAAAAACCCTTTAAAACCATAAACTTTAGAAAAAACCCTAAACTTAAAATCCTATGCCCTTTATTAGACCTACGTAACCCTAAATCTTAAGAAATCCGAATTCTTAAAAATACCTAAGAAACCCTAAAACATTTAGAAACCTTAATCATAAAAATCATAAACATGAAAAAAACCATAAACTGTAAAAAACTCTTAACCTAAAATCCGAAGCCCTAAATCCTAAACCAAGAAACCCTAAGAAACTATAACTCCTAAACCCTTATAAACCTTAATACCCTAAAACCTATGATCCTAAACCCTAAATCCCAAAAAATCACTAAGAAAACCTAAACCCTAAAAATCACTAAGAAAACCTAAATCCTAAAAAACCTAAAAAAAAAAGTTTAAAACCCCTAAACCTAAAGAACCATAAATCCCAACCTCTAAAACTTGAACCCTAAACCATTAAAAATCATAAACCCAAAACCCAAACCCTAAGAAACCCAAACCCTAAACCTTAGGGATAAACCGCCAGCCCTAAGCCTTATGAAACTCTAAGAAGCTCTAAATACTAAAAAATCCTAAATCCTAAGAAAACCTAAACACTAAAAACCTTTAAAACCTAAACACTAAACCCTACACCCTAAATGACCCAAAAAAAAAACCTAGGAGACGTTAAATGTTAAACTCAAATCCTAAGAAAATTAAACCCTAAACCTTAGGGATAAACACCCAACCCTAAGCCTTATGAAACTCTAAGAAGCCCTAAACTCTAAGAAATCCTAAATCCTAATAAAACCTAACCCCTAAAAACCTTTAAAATCCTAAAACTAAAAATCCCGAAAACAAACATTAAAAACCCTAAAAAAATTCCTTAATCTAAAACCCCAAGTCCTAAACCCTTAGAGATCTTATATCGTAAAACCAATAATGATCCTAAAAAATCTTTAACAATCCTAAATTGAAAAAGACTCCTCACCGAATTTTTTTTAGAAAAATTTAAGCTCTAATCCCTAACCTAAAAACCCTTAACCAAATACCTAAACTCTTCTTAATAATGCTCAGATTATATCATTGTTCAATATGCTCTATTAAGTTATATATATTTGTTCAACTTAATCATGTCATGCATGCTCAGAATCTTTCAACTACTGATACATAGTCTACGCTACATCTTCTCTTAATGTAGGTTCAGGTCCTTAACATTCAGATCACGCGGAGATCGGTTCCCGATCCGTATTCAGCAATATCATTGGTGGGTCCTCATTTTTCTAGGACGATTTATATGTTTTATATTCAGTCTTTCATTTTTGTTTCAGTTTTGCTAGAGTTAGTTCGGGGCATGTCCCAGCATCTCAAGTCTTTTAGAGGCTTTTTATTCATACATTGTTTTTGTCACTCCCCGAGGTTACCCTCTTGACGTAACACGAGACCAAGGATCACGAGTGACCCCAAGCTAACCTTGAGTGGGCATATCATAAGCATATTAGATCAGCACCTTTAAAAGCATAAACCTTAGAAATCTGAAATCCCTAACAAACCCTAAGCACTAAACCTTAGGGAAACACCAGGACTTATGAAACACCAACATACCCTGAAGCCTAAAAACACCTTTAAAAATACTAAACCTAAAAACACCCTTAAAATCCCTAATCCCTAAAAACTCTAAATTTAAAATCATAAGCCCTAAACCCAAAGAAACCCTAAGCCGTAAGAACCCCTAAACAATAAAAATTCGTAAAAATCTTGAAAACCCCTTTTAAAATCCTAAACCTAAAAAATTCAACAAAAACTTAAGCCCTAAACCTTATAAACCCTTAAATAAATACTTAGACCTTATACCCAAAGAAACCCTAAACCCTTCCGCCTAAACCGTAAGGCTAAACCTTAAGAAACCCTAAACTTTAAGAAATAAAAAAAAACCTAAATGACTTTTATAACCCTAAAGTTTTAAAAACCCAAAACCCTAAAAACCCTATAAATCCCCTAAATTCTAAGAAACCCTTAATCGTTAAAAAACCATAGAAATCCTAAACACCTTAAAACCCTAAACCTAAATATTACTCTAAACCTAATATAACTCTAGAAAATCTTTAGCCCAAAACCCTAAATCCTAAAAACCCTTAAAAAAACCAAACCCGAAGAAATCCTAAACGCTAAATAATATACGCTAAGAAACTCTAAATCATAGGGCTAAACCTTAAATCCCAAACCATATGGAATCGTAAGAAACACTAAACCCTAAAATCCGTTTAAACACCTACAACTATAATACCCGGAATAAAAACCCTTTAAAACCATAAGCACTAGAAAACACCCTAAACTTAAAATCCTATTCCTATATTAGGCCTACGTAACCCTAAATCTTAAGAAATCCAAATTCTTAAAAATACCAAAGAAACCCTAAACCCTTCCGGCTAACCTTAAGGCAAAACCCTAAGAAACCCTAAACTTTAAGAAATAAAAAAAACCCTAAAAGTCTTTTAAAACCCTAAAATTTTAAGAACCCATAACCCTAAATACCCTATAAATCCCCTAAGATCTAACAACCCCGTAATCGTTAAAAGAATATAGAAATCCTAAACACCTTAAAACCCTAAACCTAAATATTACTCCAATCCTAATCGAACACTAGACAATCTTAAGCCCAAAATCCTAAATCCTAAAAACCCTTAAAAAAACCAAACCCTAAGAAATCTTAAACGCTAAATAATATACCCTAAGAAACTCTAAATCATAGGGCTAAACCTTAAACCCAAACCATATGGAATCCTAAGAAACCCTAAACCCTAAAATCCATTTAAACACCTACAACTATAATACCCGAAAAAAAAATACCCTTTAAAACCATAAGCCCTAGAAAAACCCCTAAACTTAAAATCCTATACCCTATATTAGGCCCACGTAACCCTAAATCTTAATAAATCCAATTTCTTAAAAATACCTAAGAAACCCTAAAACATTCAAAAACCTTAATCATGAAAATCATAAATATAAAAAAAAACCATAAACTCTAAAAAACTCTTAACCTAAAATCCGAAGCCCTAAATCCTAAACCAAGAAACTCTGAGAAACTCTAAATCTTAAACCCTTATCAACCCTGATACCCTAAAACCTATGATCCTAAACCCTAAAAAATCACTAAGAAAACCTAAACCCTAAAAATCACTAAGAAAACCTAAACCCTGAAAATCACAAAGAAAACCTAAACGCTAAAAAACATAAAAAAAAAAAAACTTAAAAACCCCTAAACCTAAAGAACAATAAATCCCAAACTCTAAACCTTGAACCCTAAACCCTTAAAAATCATAAGCCCAAAACCCAAACCCTAAGAAAATCTCAAACCCTAAATCCAAAAAATCACTAAGAAACCCAAAATTCTTAAAAACAACAAAGAAAAACATAAAAAACATTAAAACGTAGAAAACATCCAAAAAATCTTAAACCTAACAAACCTAAAACCTATTCTAGAAAAACCCTACACCTAAAACACTAAACCCTACACCTTAAATGATCCAAAAAAACCCAAGGAAACCTTAAATGTTCAATTCAAACCCCAAGAAACCTAAACCCTAAACCTTAGGGATAAACCCCCAACCATAAGCCTTATGAAATTATAAGAAGCCCTAAACCCTATGAAATCCTAAATCCTAAGATAAGCTAAACACTAAAAACCTTTAAAACCCGAAAACTAAACATCCAGAAAACGAACTTTAAAAAACCCTAAAACTTAAAATCCTATGCCCTTTATTAGACCTACGTAACCCTAAATCTTAAGAAATCCAAATTCTTAAAAATACCTAAGAAACCCTAAAACATTTAGAAACCTTAATCATAAAAATCATAAACATAAAAAAAACCATAAACTGTAAAAAACTCTTAACCTAAAATCCGAAGCCCTAAATCCTAAACCAAGAAACCCTAAGAAACTATAACTCCAAAACCCTTATAAACCTTAATACCCTAAAACCTATGATCCTAAACCCTAAACCCTAAAAAATCACTAAGAAAACCTAAACCCTAAAAATCACTTAGAAAACCTAAATCCTAAAAAACCTAAAAAAAAAGTTTAAAACCCCTAAACCTAAATAACCATAAATCCCAAACTCTAAACCTTGAACCCTAAACCCTTAAAAATCATAAGCCCAAAACCCAAACCCTAAGAAACCCAAACCCTAAACCTTAGGGATAAACCCCCAGCCCTAAGCCTTATGAAACTCTAAGAAGCTCTAAATACTAAAAAATCCTAAATCCAAAGAAAAACTAAACACTAAAATCCTTTAAAACCTAAACACTAAACCCTACACCCTAAATGACCCAAAAAAAAAAACCTAGGAGACCTTAAATGTTAAACTCAAATCCTAAGAAAATTAAACCCTAAACCTTAGGGATAAACCCCCAACCCTAAGCCTTTGAAACTCAAAGAAACCCTAAACTCTAAGAAATCCTAAATCCTAATAAAACCTAACCCCTAAAAACCTTTAAAACCCTAAAACTAAAAATCCCGAAAACAAACCTTAAAAACCCTAAAAAAATTCCTTAATATAAAACCCCAAGTCCTAAACCCTTAGAGATCATATATCGTAAAACCAACAATGATCCTTAAAAATCGTTAACAATCCTAAATTGAAAAAGACTCCTGACCGAATTTTTTTTAGAAAAATTTAAGCTCTAAACCCTAACCTAAAGACCCTTAACCAAATACCTAAACTCTTCTTAATAATGTTCAAATTATATCATTGTTCAATATGCTCTATTAAGTTATATATATTTGTTCAGCTTTATCATTACATGCATGCTCAGAATCTTTCAACTACTGATACATAGTCTACGCTACATCTTCTCTTAATATAGGTTTAGGTCCTTAACATTCAAATCACGCGGAGATCGGTTCCCGATACGTATTCAGCAATATCAGTGGTGAGTCCTCGTTTTTCTGGGACGATTTATATGTTTTATATTCATTCTTTCATTTTAGTTTCAGTTTAGCTAGAGTTAGTTGGGGGCGTGTCCCAGCATCCTAGTCTTTTAGAGGCTTTTTATTCATACTTTCTTTTCGTCACTCCCCGAATTTACCCACTTGACGTAACACGAGACCTAGGATCACGAGTGACCCCAAGCTAACCTTGACTGGGCATATCACAAGCATATTAGATCAACACCTTTAAAAGCCTAAACCTAAGAAATATGAAATCCCTAAGAAACCCTAAGCTCTAAACCTTAGGGAAACACCAGGACTTATGAAACACCAACAGACCCTAAAGCCTAAAAACACCTTTAAAAACACTAAACCTAAAAACACCCTTAAAATCCCTAATCCCTAAACACTCTAAATTTAAAATCATAAGCCCTAAACACAAAGAAACCCTAAGCCGTAAGAACCCCTAAACAGTAAAAAATCATAACAATCTTGAAAACCCCTTTTAAAATTCTAAACCTAAAAAATTCAACAGAAACTTAAGCCCTAAACCTTATAAACGCTTAAATAAATACTTAGACCTTATACCCAAAGAAACCCTAAACCCTTCCGCCTAAACCTTAATGCTAAACCTTCAGAAACCCTAAACTTTAAGAAATAAAAAAAACCTAAAAGACTTTTAAAACCCTAAAGTTTTAAAAACCCAAAACCCTAAAAACCCTATAAATCCCCTAAATTCTAAGAAACCCTTAAGCGTTAAAAAACCATAGAAATCCTAAACACCTTAAAACCCTAAACCTAAATATTACTCTAAACCTAATAGAACACTAGAAAATCTTAATCCCAAAACCCTAAATCCTAAAAACCCTTAAAAAAACCAAACCCTAAGAAATCCTAAACGCTAAATAATATACGCTAAGCAACACTAAATCATAGGGCTAAACCTTAAACCACAAACCATATGGAATCCTAAGAAACGCTAAACTCTAAAATCCATTTAAACACCAACAACTATAATACCCGGAAAAACAACCCTTTAAAACCTTAAGCTTTAGAAAAAACCCTAAACTTAAAATCCTATGCCCTTTATTAGACCTACGTAACCCTAAATCTTAAGAAATCCAAATTCTTAAAAATACCTAAGAAACCCTAAAACATTTAGAAACCTTAATCATAAAAATCATAAACATAAAAAAAACCATAAACTGTAAAAAACTCTTAACCTAAAATCCGAAGCCCTAAATCCTAAACCAAGAAACCCTAAGAAACTATAACTCCAAAACCCTTATAAACCTTAATAACCTAAAACCTATGATCCTAAACCCTAAACCCTAAAAAATCACTAAGAAAACCTAAACCCTAAAAATCACTAAGAAAACCTAAATCCTAAAATACCTAAAAAAAAAACTTTTAAAACCCCTAAACCTACAACAACAACAACAACAACATACCCAGTGAAATCCCACTAGGTGGGGTCTGGGGAGGGTGGAGTGTACGCAGACCCTGCCACTACCTCGTAGAAGTAGAGAGGCTGTTTCCGAGAGACCCTCAGAAAACCCCTAAACCTAAAGAACCATAAATCCCAAACTCTAAACCTTGAACCCTAAACCCTTAAAAATCATAAGCCCAAAACCCAAACCCTAAGAAACCCAAACCCTAAACCTTAGGGATAAACCCCCAGCCCTAAGCCTTATGAAACTCTAAGAAGCCCTAAATACTAAAAAATCCTAAATCCTAAGAAAACCTAAACACTAAAAACCTTTAAAACCTAAACACTAAACCCTACACCCTAAATGACCCAAAAAAAAAACCTAGGAGACCTTAAATGTTAAACTCAAATCCTAAGAAAATTAAACCCTAAACCTTAGGGATAAACCCCCAACCCTAAGCCTTATGAAACTCTAAGAAGCCCTAAACTCTAAGAAATCCTAAATCCTAATAAAACCTAACCCCTAAAAACCTTTAAAACCCTAAAACTAAAAATTCTGAAAACAAACTTTAAAAACCCTAAAAAAATTCATTAATCTAAAACCCCAAGTCCTAAACCCTTAGAGATCATATATCGTAAAACCAATAATGATCCTAAAAAATCTTTAACAATCCTAAATTGAAAAAGACTCCTGCCCGAATTTTTTTTAGAAAAATTTAAGCTCTAAACTCTAACCTAAAACCCGTTAACCAAATAGCTAAACTCTTCTTAATAATGCTCAGATTATCATTGTTCAACATGCTCTATTAAGTTATATATATTTGTTTAGCTTTATCATGTCATGCATGCGCAGAATCTTTCAACTACTGATACATAGTCTACGCTACATCTTCTCTTAATGTAGGTTCAGGTCCGTAACATTCAGATCACGCGGAGATCGGTTCCCGATACATATTCAGCAATATCACTGGTGAGTCCTCGTTTTTCTGGGACGATTTATATGTTTTATATTCAGTCTTTCATTTTAGTTTCAGTTTTGCTAGAGTTAATTGGGGGCATGTCCCAGCATCTCTAGTCTTTTAGAGGTTTTTATTCATACATTGTTTTCGTCACTCCCCGAGCTTACCCACTTGACGTAACACGAGACCTAGGAACACGAGTGACCCCAAGCTAACCTTGAGTGGTCATATCATAATCATATTAGATCAACACCTTTAGAAGCCTAAACCTAAGAAATCTGAAATCCCTAAGAAACCCTAAGCACTAAACCTTAGGGAAACACCAGGACTTATGAAACACCAACATACCCTAAATCCTAAAAACACCTTTAAAAACACTAAACCTAAAAACACCCTTGAAATCCCTAATCCCTAAAAACTCTAAATTTAAAATCATAAGCCCTAATCCCAAAGAAACCCTAAGCCGTAAGAACCCCTAAACAGTAAAAGATCATAACAATCTTGAAAACCCCTTTTAAAATCCTAAACATAAAAAATTCAACAAAAACTTAATCCCTAAACCTTATAAACCCTTAAATAAATACTTAGACCTTATACCCAAAGAAACCCTAAACCCTTCCACCTAAACCTTAAGTCTAAACCTTAAGAAACCCTAAACTTTAAGAAATTAAAAAAAAACCTAAAAGTCTTTTAAAACCCTAAAGTTTTAAAAAGACAAAACCCTAAAAACCCTATAAATCCCNCTAAAAAACCTAAAACAAAAAGTTTAAAACCCCTAAACCTAAAGAACCATAAATCCCAAACTCTAAACCTTGAACCCTAAACCCTTAAAAATCATAAGCCCAAAACCCAAACCCTAAGAAACCCAAACCCTAAACCTTAGGGATAAACCCCCAGCCCTAAGCCTTATGAGTCTCTAAGAAGCCCTAAACCCTAAGAAATCCTAAATCCTAAGAAAACTAAACACTAAAACACTACAAAAAAAATTTAAAAATTCTAACCCTAAAAAATCTTAAACATAACAAACCTAAACCCTAAACCATAGAAAAAGCCTAAAGCTAAACACTAAACCCTACACCCTAAATGACCCAAAAAAAATCTAGGAGACCTTAAATGTTAAACTCAAACCATAAGAAACCCAAACCCTAAACCTTAGGGATAAACCCCCAACCCTAAGCCTTATGAAACTCTAAGAAGCCCTAAACTCTAAGAAATCCTAAATCCTAATAAAACCTAACCCCTAAAAACCTTTAAAACCCTAAAACTAAAAATCCCGAAAACAAACCTTAAAAACCCTAAAAAAATTCCATAACCAAATACCTAAACTATTCTTAATAATTCTCAGATTATATCATTGTTCAATATGCTCTATTAAGTTATATATATTTGTTCAGCTTTATTATGTCATGCATGCTCAGAATCTTTCAACTACTGATACATAGTCTACGCTACATCTTCTCTTAATGTAGGTTCAGGTCCTTAACATTCAGATCACGCGGAGATCGGTTCCCGATACGTATTCAATAATATCAGTGGTGAGTCCTCGTTTTTCTGGGACGATTTATATGTTTTATATTCAGTCTTTCATTTTAGTTTCAGTTTTGCTAGAGTTAGTTGGGGGCATGTCCCAGCAACTCTAGTCTTTTAGAGTTTTTTATTCATACATTGTTTTCGTCACTCCCCGAGCTTACCCACTTGACGTAACACGAGACCTAGGAACACGNACGAGACCTAGGATCACGATTGACCCCAAGCTAACCTTTAGTGGGCATATCATAAGCATATTAGATCAACACCTTTAAAATCCTAAACCTAAGTAATCTGAAATCCCTAACAAACCCTAAGCACTAAACCTTAGGGAAACACCAGGACTTATGAAACACCAACATACCCTAAAGCCTAAAAACACATTTAAAAACACTAAACCTAAAAACACCCTTAAAACCCCTAAAAACTTTAAATTTAAAATCATAAGCCTTAAACCCAAAGAAGCCCTAAGCCGTCAGAACCCCTAAACAGTAAAAATTAATAACAATCTTGAAAACCCCTTTTAAAATCCTAAACCTAAAAAATTCAACAAAAACTTAAGCCCTAAACCTTATAAACCCTTAAATAAATACTTAGACCTTATACCCATAGAAACCCTAAACCCTTCCGCCTAAACCTCAAGAAACCCTAAACTTTAAAAAAAAAAAAAACCTAAAAGACTTTTAAAACCCTAAAGTTTTAAAAACCCAAAACCCTAAAAACCCTATAAATCCCCTAAATTCTAAGAAACCCTTAATCGTTAAAAAACCATAGAAATCCTAAACACCTTAAAAGCCTAAACCTAAATATTACTCTAAACCTAATAGAACACTAGAAAATCTTAAGCCCAAAACCCTAAATCCTAAAAACCGTTAAAAAAACCAAACCCTAAGAAATCCTAAACGCTAAATAATATACTCTAAGAAACTCTAAATCATAGGGCTAAACCTTAAACCCCAAACCATATGGAATCCCATGAAACACTAAACCCTAAAATCCATTTAAACACCTACAACTATAACACCCGGAATAAAAACCCTTTAAAACCATAAGCACTAGAAAACACCCTAAACTTAAAATCCTATGCCTATATTAGGCCTACGTAACCCTAAATCTTAAGAAATCTAAATTCTTAAAAATACCAAAGAAACCCTAAACCCTTCCGGCTAACCTTAAGGCAAAACCCTAAGAAACCCTAAA
>NC_064288.1:62334793-62336355 GCF_019186545.1 Solanum stenotomum
AAACCCCTAAACCTAAAGAACGATAAATCCCAAACTCTAAACCTTGAACCCTAAACCCTTAAAAATCATAAGCCCAAAACCCAAACCCTAAGAAACCCAAACCCTAAACCTTAGGGATAAACCCCCAGCCCTAAGCCTTATGAAACTCTAAGAAGCCCTAAATACTAAAAAATCCTAAATCCTAAGAAAACCTAAACACTAAAAACCTTTAAAACCTAAACACTAAACCCTACACCCTAAATGACCTAAAAAAAAAACCTAGGAGACCTTAAACGTTTAACTCAAATCCTAAGAAAATTAAACCCTAAACCTTAGGGATAAACCCCCAACCCTAAGCCTTATGAAACTCTAAGAAGCCCCAAACTCTAAGAAATCCTAAATCCTAATAAAACCTAACCCCTAAAAACCTTTAAAATACTAAAACTAAAAATCCCAAAAACAAACCTTAAAAACCCTAAAAAAATTCCTTAATCTAAAACCCCAAGTCCTAAACCCTTAGAGATCATATATCGTAAAACCAATAATGATCCTAAAAAATCTTTAACAATCCTAAATTGAAAAAGTCTGCTGACCGAATTTTTTTTAGAAAAATTTAAGCTCTAAACCCTAACCTAAAAACCCTTAACCAAATACCTGAACTCTTCTTAATAACGCTCAGATTATATCATTGTTCAATATGCTCTATTAAGTTATATATATTTGTTTAGCTTTATCATGTCATGCATGCTCAGAATCTATCAACTACTGTTACATAGTCTACGCTACATCTTCTCTTAATGTAGGTTCAGGTCCTTAACATTCAGATCACGCGGAGATCGGTTCCCGATACGTATTCAGCAATATCAGTGGTGAGTCCTCATTTTTCGAGGACGACTTATATGTTTTATATTCAGTCTTTCATTTTAGTTTCAGTTTTGCTAGAGTTAGTTGGGGGCATGTCCCAGCATCTCTAGTCTTTTAAAGGCTTTTTATTCATACGTTGTTATCGTCACTCCCCGAGTTTACCCACTTGACGTAACACGAGACCTAGGATCACGAGTGACCCCAAGCTAACCTTGAGTGGACATATCATAAGCATATTAGATAAACACCTTTAAAAGCCTAAACCTAAGAAATCTGAAATCCCTAAGAAACCCTAAGCACTAAACCTTAGGGAAACACCAGGACTTATGAAACACCAACATACCCTAAAGCCTAAAAACACCTTTAAAAACACTAAACCTAAAAACACCTTTAGAATCCCTAATCCCTAAAAACTCTAAATTTAAAATCATATGCCCTAAACCCAAAGAAACCCTAAGCCGTAAGAACCCCTAAGCAGTAAAAAATCATAACAATCTGGAAAACCCCTTTTAAAATCCTAAACCTAAAAAATTCAACAAAAACTTAAGCCCTAAAGCTTATAAACCCTTAAATAAATACTTAGACCTTATACCCAAAGAAACCCTAAACCCTTCCGCCTAAACCTTAAGGCTAAACCTTAAGAAACCCTAAACTTTAAGAATTAAAAAAAAACCTAAATGACTTTTAAAACCCTAAAGATTTAAAAACCCAAAACCCTA
>NC_064288.1:62336370-62341023 GCF_019186545.1 Solanum stenotomum
AAAACCCAAACCCTAAACCCAAAAAAGCACTAAGAAACACAAAACCCTAAAAAAACAACAAAGAAAAACTTAAAAAACATTAAATCCTAGAAAACCTCTAAAAAATCTTCAACCTAACAAACCTAAACCCTATTCTAGAAAAATCCTAAACCTAAAACACTAAACCCTACACACTAAATGACCCAAAATAAACGTAGGAGACCTTAAATGTTCAATTCAAACCCGAAGAAACCTAAACCCTAAACCTTACGGATAAACCCCCAACCCTAAGACTTATGAAACTCTAAGAAGCCCTAAACCCTAAGAAATCCTAAATCCTAAGAAAACTAAACACTAAAAAACTACAAAAAAAACTTTTAAAAATTTTTAAATCTAACAAACCAAAACCCTAGACCATAGAAAAACCCTAGACCGAAACACCAAACCCTAAACCCTAAATGACCCAAAAAAATTAAGGAGACCTTAAATGTTAAACTCAAACCCTAAGAAACCCAAACCCTAAACCTTAGGGATAAACCCCCAGCCCTAAGCCATATGAAACTCTAAGAAGCCCTAAATCCTAAAAAATCCTAAATCCTAAGA
Organism: Solanum stenotomum; assembly: GCF_019186545.1. NCBI lineage: Eukaryota > Viridiplantae > Streptophyta > Magnoliopsida > Solanales > Solanaceae > Solanum > Solanum stenotomum. Next base: position 62,336,953 of record NC_064288.1, read on the forward strand.
AAACCTAAACAATAAAAACCTTTAAAACATAAACACTAAACCCTACACCCTAAATGAACCAAAAAAAACCTAGGAGACGTTAAATGTTAAACTCAAATCCTAAGAAAATTAAACCCTAAACCTTAGAATAAACCCCCAACCCTAAGCCTTATGAAACTCTAAGAAGCCCTAAACTCTAAGAAATCCTAAATCATAATAAAATCTAACCCCTAAAAACCTTTAAAACCCTAAAACTAAAAATCTCGAAAACAAACCTTAAAAACCCTAAAAAAATTCTTTAATCTAAAACCCCAAGTCCTAAACCCTTAGAGATCATATATCGTGAAAACAATAATGATGCTAAAAAATCTTTAACAATCCCAAATTGAAAAAAACTCTATACCGATTTTTTTTTAGAAAAACTTAAGCTCTAAACCTTAAACTAAAAACCCTTAACCAAATACCTAAACTCTTCTTAATAATGCTCGGATTATATCATTGTTCAATATGCCCTATTAAGTTATAGATATTTGTTCGACTTTATCAAGTCATGCATGTTCAGAATCTTTCAACTACTGATACATAGTCTACGCTACATCTTCTCTTAATGTAGGTTCAGGTCCTTAACATTAAAATCACGCGGAGATCGATTCCCGATCCATATTCAGCAATATCAGTGGTGAGTCCTCGTTTTTCTAGGACGATTTATATGTTTTATATTCAGTCTNAAATCATAGGGCTAATCCTTAAACCCCAAACCATGTGGAATCCTAAGAAACCCTAAACCCTAAAATCCATTTAAACACCAACAACTATAATACCCGGAAAAAAGAACCCTTTAAAACCTTAAGCTTTAGAAAAAACCCTAAACTTAAAATCCTATGCCCTTTATTAGACCTACGTAACCCTAAATCTTAAGAAATCCAAATTCTTAAAAATACCTAAGAAACCCCAAAACATTTAGAAACCTTAATCATAAAAATCATAAACATAAAAAAAACCATACACTGTAAAAAACTCTTAACCTAAAATCCGAAGCCCTAAATCCTAAACCAAGAAACCCTAAGAAACAATAACTCTTAAACCCTTATAAACCTTAATACCCTAAAACCTATGGTCCTAAACCCCAAACCCTAAAAAATCACTAAGAAAACCTAAACCCTAAAAAATCACTAAGAAAACCTAAACCCTAAAAATCACTAAGAAAACCTAAATACTAAAAAACCTAAAAAAAAAAGTTTAAAACCCCTAAACCTAAAGAACCATAAAACTCAAATCCTAAGAAAATTAAACCCTAAAGCTTAGGGATAAACCCCCAACCCTAAGCCTTATGAAACTCTAAGAAGCCCTAAACTCTAAGAAATCCTAAATCCTAATAAAACCAAACCCCTAAAAACTTTTAAAACCCTAAAACTAAAAATCCTGAAAACAAAGCTTAAAAACCCCAAAAAAATTCCTTAATCTAAAACCCCAAGTCCTAAACCCTTAGAGCTCATATATCGTAAAACCAATACTGATCCTAAAAAATCTTTAACAATCCTAAATTGAAAAAAATTCCTGACAAAATTTTTTTTATAAAAATTTAAGCTCTAAACCCTAACCTAAAAACCCTTAACCAAATACCTAAACTCTTCTTAATAATTCTCAGATTATATCATTGTTCAATATGCTCTATTCAGTTATATATATTTGTTCAGCTTTATCATGTCATGCTTGCTCAGAATCTTTCAACTACTGATACATAGTCTACGCTACATCTTCTCTTAATGTAGGTTCAGGTCCTTAACATTCAGATCACGCGGAGATCCGTTCCCGATACGNTTAGGCTCTAATCCTTAAACTAAAAACCCTTAACCAAATACCTAAACTCTTCTTATTAATGCTCAGATTATATCATTGTTCAATATGCTCTATTAAGTTATATATATTTGTTCATCTTTATCATGTCATTCATGCTCAGAATCTTTCAACTACTGATACATAGTCTACGCTACTTCTTCTCTTAATGTAGGTTCATGTCCTTAACATTCAGATCACGCGGAGATCGGTTCCTGATACGTATTCAGCAATATCAGGGGTGAGTCCTCGTTTTTCTGGGACGATTTATATGTTTTATATTCAGTCTTTCATTTTAGTTTTAGTTTTGCTAGAGTTAGTTGGGGGCATGTCCCAGCATCTCTAGTCTTTTAGAGGCTTTTTATTCATACATTGTTTTCGTCACTCCCCGAGCTTACCCACTTGACGTAACACGAGACCTAGGATCACGAGTGACCCCAAGCTAACCTTGAGTGGACATATCATAAGCATATTAGATAAACACCTTTAAAAGCCTAAACCTAAGAAATCTGAAATCCCTAAGAATCCCTAAGCACTAAACCTTAGGGAAACACCAGGACTTATGAAACACCAACATACCCTAAAGCCTAAAAACACCTTTAAAAACACTAAGCCTAAAAACACCCCTAAAATAGCTAATCCCTAAAAACTCTAAATTTAAAATCATAAGCCCTAAACCCAAAGAAACCCTAAGCCGTAAGAACCCCTAAACTGTAAAAAATCATAACAATCTTGAAAACCCCTTTTAAAATCCTAAACCTAAAAAATTCAACAAATACATAAGCCCTAAATTTTATAAACCCTTAAATAAATACTTAGACCTTAAATAAATACTTAGACCTTATACCCAAAGAAACCCTAAACCCTTCCACCTAAACCTTAAGGCTAAACCTTAAGAAACCCTAAACTTTAAGAAATAAAAAAAAATCTAAAAGACTTTTAAAACCCTAAAAATCCTATAAATCCCCTAAATTCTAAGAAACCCTTAATCGTTAAAAAACCATAGAAATCCTAAACAGTTGAAAACCCTAAACCTAAATATTACTCTAAACCTAATAGAACACTAGAAAATCTTAGGCCCAAAACCCTAAATCCTAAAAACCCTTAAAAAAACCTAACCCTAAGAAATCCTAAACGCTACATAATATACGCTAAGAAACTCTAAATCATAGGGCTAAACCTTAAACCCCAAACCATATGGAATCCTAAGAAACCCTAAACCCTAAAATCCATTTAAACACCAACAACTATAATACCCGGAAAAAAAACCCTTTAAAACCTTAAGCTTTAGAAAAAACCCTAAACATAAAATCCTATGCCCTTTATTAGACCTGCGTAACCCTAAATCTTAAGAAATCCAAATTCTTAAAAATACTTAAGAAACCCTAAAACATTTAGAAACCTTAATCATAAAAATCATAAACATTAAAAAAACCATAAACTGTAAAAAACTCTTAACCTAAAATCCGAAGCCCTAAATCCTAAACCAAGAAACCCTAAGAAACTATAACTCCTAATCCCTTATAAACCTTAATACGCTAAAACCTATGATCCTAAACCCTAAACCCCAAAAAATCACTAAGAAAACCTAAACCCTAAAAATCACTTAGAAAACATAAATCCTAAAAAACCTAAAAAAAAAAGTTTCAAACCCCTAAACCTTAAGAACCATAAATCCCAAACTCTAAACCTTGAACCCTAAACCCTTAAAAATCATAAGCCCAAAACCCAAACCCTTAGAAACCCAAACCCTAAACCTTAGGGATAAACCCCCAGCCCTAAGCCTTACGAAACTCTAAGAAGCCCTAAACACTAAAAAATCCTAAATCCTAAGAAAACCTAAACATTAAAAACCTTTAAAACCTAAACACTAAACCCTACACCCTAAATGACCCAAAAAAAAAACCTAGGAGACCTTAAATGTTAAACTCAAATCCAAAGAAAATTAAACCCTAAACCTTAGGGATAAACCCTCAACCCTAAGCCTTATGAAACTCTAAGAAGCCCTAAACTCTAAGAAATCCTAAATCCTAATAAAACCTAACCCCTAAAAACCTTTAAAACCCTAAAACTAAAAATCCCGAAAACAAACCTTAAAAACCCTAAAAAAATTCCTTAATCTAAAACCCCAAGTCCTAAACCCTTAGAGATCATATATCGTAAAACCAATAATGATCCTAAAAAATGTTTAACAATCCTAAATTGAAAAAGTCTCCTGACCGAATTGTTTTTAGAAAAATTTAAGCTCTAAACCCT
>NC_064288.1:62345103-62349547 GCF_019186545.1 Solanum stenotomum
CAACCCTAAGACTTATGAAACTCTAAAAAGCCCTAAACCCTAAGAAATCCTAAATCCTAAGAAAACTAAACACTAAAAATCTACAAAAAAAGCTTTAAAAACTCTAAACCTAAAAAATCTTAAACCTAACAAACCTAAACCCTAAACCATAGAAAAACCCTAAACCCAAACACTAAACCCTACACCCTAAATGACCCAAAAAAAATCTAGGAGTCCTTAAATGTTAAACTCAAACCCTAAGAAACCCAAACCCAAAACCTTAGGGATAAACCCCCATCCCTGAGCCTTAGGAAATTCTAAGAAGCACTAAATCCTAAAAAATCCTAAATCCTAAGAAAACCTAAACACTATAAACCTTTAAAACTTAAATACTAAACCATACACCCTAAATGAATCAAAAAAAAACCTAAGGGACCCTAAATGTTAAACTCAAATCCTAAGAAAATTAAACCCTAAACCTTAGGGATAAACCCCCAACCCTAAGCCTTATGAAACTCTAAGAAGCCCTAAACTCTAAGAAATCCTAAATGCTAATAAAACCTAACCCCTAAAAACCTTTGAAACCCTAAAACTAAAAATCCTGAAAACAAACCTGAAAAACCCTAAAAAAATTCCTTAATCTAAAACCCCAACTCCTAAACCCTTAGAGCTCATATATCGTAAAACTATAATGATCCTAAAAAATCTTTAACAATCCTAAATTGAAAAAAACTCTTGACCGAAGTGTTTTAAAAAAAACTAAAGCTATAAACCCTAACCTAAAAACCATTAACCAAATACCTAAACTCTTCTTAATAATGCTCAGATTATATCATTGTCCAATATGCTCTATTAAGTTATATATATTTATTCATCTTTATCATGTCATGCATGCTCAGAATCTTTCAACTACTGATACATCGTCTATGCTACATCTTCTCTTACCGTAGGTTCAGGTCCTTAACATTAAGATCACGCGGAGATCGATTCCCGATCCGTATTCAGCTATATCAGTGGTGAGTCCTCGTTTTTCTAGGACGATTTATATGTTTTATATTCAGTCTTTCATTTTAGTTTCAGTTTTGCTAGAGTTAGTTGGGGGCATGTCCCAGCATCTCAAGTCTTTTAGAGGTTTTTTATTCATACATTGTTTTCATCATTCCGAGGTGTTACCCACTTGACGTAACACGAGACCTAGGATCACGAGTGACCCCAAGCTAACCTTGAGTGGGCATATCATAAGCATATTAGATCAACACCTTTAAAAGCCTAAACCTAAGAAATCTGAAATCCCTAAGAAATCCTAAACCCTGAAACTTAGGGAAAACCCAGGACTTATGAAATACCAACAGACCCTAAAGCATAAAACCACCTTTAAATACACTAAACCTAAAAACACCCTTAAAATCCCTAATTCCTAAAAGCTCTTAATTTAAAATCCTAAGCCCTAAACCCAAAGACACCCTAAGCCATAAGAACCCCTAAACGGTAAAAAATCATAACAATCTTGAAAACCCCTTTTAAAATCCTAAACCTAAAAAATTCAACAAAAACTTAAGCCCTAAACCTTAAAAACCCTTAAATAAATACTTAGACCTTATACCCAAAGAAACCCTAAACTCTTCCGTCTAAACCATAAGGCTAAACCGTAAGAAACCCTAAACTTTAGGAAATAAAAGAAAACCCTAAAAGACTTTTAAAACCCTAAACTTTTAAAAACCCAAAACCCTACAAAACATATAAATCCCCTAAGATCTTAGAACCCCTTAATCGTTAAAAAACCGTAGAAATCCTAAACACCTTAAAACCCTAAACCTAAATATTACTCTAAACCTAATAGAACACTAGAAAATCTTAAGCCCAAAACCCTAAATCCTAAAATAGCTTAAAAAAACCAAACCCTAAGAAATCCTAAATGCTAAATAATATACGCTAAGAAACTCCAAATCATAGGGCTAAACCTTAAACTACAAACCGTATGGAATCCTAAGAAACCCTAAACCCTAAAATCCATTTAAACACCAACAACTATAATACCCGGAAAAAAAACCCTCTAAAACCATAAGCTCTAGAAAAAACATTAAACTTAAAATCCTATGCCCTATATTAGGCCTACGTAACCCTAAATCTTAAGAAATCCAAATACTTAAAAATACCTAGGAAACCGTACAACATTTTAAAACCTTAATCATAAAAATCATAAACATAAAAAAAACCATAATCTCTAAAAAGCTCTTAACCTAAAATCCGAAGCGCTAAATCCTAAACCAAGAAACCCTAAGAAACTCTAACTCCTAAACCGTTATAAACCCTAATACCCTAAAACCTATGATCCTAAACCCTAAACCCTAAAAAATCACTAAGATAGCCTAAACCCTAAAAAACACTAAGAAAACCTAAACCCTAAAAGACCTAAAAAAAAGGTTTAAAACCCCTAAACCTAAAGAACCATAAATCCCAAACTCTAAACCTTGAACCCTAAACCCTTATAAATCATAAGCCCAAAGCCCAAACCCTATGAAAACCCTAAACCCAAAAAAGCACTAAGAAACCCAAAACCCTAAAAAAATAACAAAGAAAAACTTAAAAAACATTAAAACCTAGAAAACCTCTAAAAAATCTTAAACCTAACAAACCTAAACCCTATTATAGAAAAACCCTAAACCTAAAACACTAAACCCTACACACTAAATGACCCAAAATAAACGTAGGAGACCTTAAATGTTCAATTCAAACCCGAAGAAACCTAAACCCTAAACCTTAGGGATAAACCCCCAACCCTAAGCCTTATGAAACTCTAAGAAGCCCTAAACCCTAAGAAATCCTAAATCCTAAGAAAACTAAACACTAAAAAACTACAAAAAAAACTTTAAAAACTCTAAACCTAAAAAATCTTAAACCTAACAAACCTAAACCCTAAATCATAGAATAACCCTAAACCTAAACACTACACCCTACACCCTAAATGACCCAAAAAAACTCAAGGAGACCTTAAATGTAAAACTCAAATCCCTAAGAAACCCAAACCCTAAACCTTAGGGATAAACCCCCTGCCCTAAGCCATATGAAACTCTAAGAAGCCCTAAATCCTAAAAAATCTAAAATCCTAAGAAAACCTAAACACTAAAAACCTTTAAAACATAAACACTAAACACTACACCCTAAATGAACCAAAAAAAACCTAGGAGACGTTAAATGTTAAACTCAAATCCTAAGAAAATTAAACCCTAAACCTTAGGGATAAACCCCCAACCCTAAGCCTTATGAAACTCTAAGAAGCCCTAAACTCTAAGAAATCCTAAATCATAATAAAATCTAACCCCTAAAAACCTTTAAAACCCTAAAACTAAAAATCTTGAAAACAAACCTTAAAAACCCTAAAAAAATTCTTTAATCTAAAACCCCAAGTCCTAAACCCTAAGAGATCATATATCGTAAAAACAATAATGATCCTAAAAAATCTTTAACAATCCCAAATTGAAAAAAACTCTTGACCGAATTTTTTTTAGAAAAACTTAAGCTCTAAACCTTAAACTAAAAACCCTTAAACAAATACCTAAACCTTTCTTAATAGTGCTCGGATTATACATTGTTCAATATGCCCTATTAAGTTATATATATTTGTTCAACTTTATCAAGTCATGCATGTTCAGAAACTTTCAACTACTGATACATAGTCTACGCTACATCTTCTCTTAATATAGGTTCAGGTCCTTAACATTAAGATCACGCGGAGATCGATTCCCGATCCGTATTCAGCAATATCAGTGGTGAGTCCTCGTTTTTCTAGGACGATTTATATGTTTTATATTCAGTCTTTAATTTTAGTTTCACTTTTGCTAGAGTTAGTTGGGGGCATGTCCCAGCATCTCAAGTCTTTTAGAGGCTTTTTATTCATACATTGTTTCGTCACTCCCCGGTGTTACCCACTTGACGTAACACGAGACCTAGGATCACGAGTGACCCCAAGCTAACCTTGAGTGGGCATATCATAAGCATATTAGATCAACACCTTTAAAAGCCTAAACCTAAGAAATCTGAAATCCCTAAGAAACCCTAAACCCTAAACCTTAGGGAAAACCCAGGACTTGTGAAACCCCAACAGACCCTAAAGCATAAAAACCCCTTTAAAAACACTAAACCTAAAAACACCCTTAAAATCCCTAATCCCTAAAAGCTCTTAATTTAAAATCCTAACCCCTAAACGCAAAGAAACCCTAAGCCATAAGAACTCCTAAACGGTAAAAAATCATAACAATTTTGAAAACCCCTTTTAAAATCCTGAACCTAAAAAATTCAACAAAAACTTAAGCCCTAAACCTTAAAAACCCTTAAATAAATACTTAGACCTTATACCCAAAGAAACCCTAAACTCTTCCGTCTAAACCTTAAGGCTAAACCGTAAGAAACCCTAAACTTTAAGAAATAAAAGAAAACACTAAAAGACTTTTAAAACCCTAAACTT
>NC_064288.1:62352456-62360993 GCF_019186545.1 Solanum stenotomum
AAGGAATTTTTTTAGGGTTTTTAAGGTTTGTTTTCGGGATTTTTAGTTTTAGGGTTTTAAAGGTTTTTAGGGGTTAGGTTTTATTAGGATTTAGGATTTCTTAGAGTTTAGGGCTTCTTAGAGTTTCATAAGGCTTAGGGTTGAGGGTTTATCCCTAAGGTTTAGGGTTTAATTTTCTTAGGATTTGAGTTTAACATTTAAGGTCTCCTAGGTTTTTTTTTTGGGTCATTTAGGGTGTAGGGTTTAGTGTTTAGGTTTTAAAGGTTTTTAATGTTTAGGTTTTCTGAGGATTTAGGATTTTTTAGTGTTTAGGGCTTCTTAGAGTTTCATAAGGCTTAGGGCTGGGGGTTTATCCCTAAGGTTTAGGGTTTGGGTTTCTTAGGGTTTGGGTTTTGGGCTTATGATTTTTAAGGGTTTCGGGTTCAAGGTTTAGAGTTTGGGATTTATGGTTCTTAAGGTTTAGGGGTTTGAAACTTTTTTTTTAGGTTTTTTAGGATTTAGGTTTTCTTAGTGATTTTTAGGGTTTAGGTTTTCTTAGTGATTTTTTAGGGTTTAGGGTTTAGGATCATAGGTTTTACGGTATTAAGGTTTATAAGGGTTTAGGAGTTATAGTTTCTTTGGGTTTCTTGGTTTAGGATTTAGGGCTTCGGATTTTAGGTTAAGAGTTTTTTACAGTTTATGGTTTTTTTAATGTTTATGATTTTTATGATTAAGGTTTCTAAATGTTTTAGGGTTTCTTAGGTATTTTTAAGAATTTGGATTTCTTAAGATTTAGGGTTACGTAGGTCTAATAAAGGGCATAGGATTTTAAGTTTAGTGTTTTTTCTAAAGCTTAAGGTTTTAAAGGGTTTTCTTTCCGGGTATTATAGTTGTTGGTGTTTAAATGGATTTTAGGGTTTAGGGTTTCTTAGGATTCCATATGGTTTGGGGTTTATGGTTTAGCCCTATGATTTAGAGTTTCTTAGCGTATATTATTTAGCGTTTAGGATTTCTTAGGGTTTGGTTTTTTTAAGGGTTTATACGATTTAGGGTTTTGGGCTTAAGATTTTCTAGTGTTCTATTAGGTTTAGATTAATATTTAGGTTTAGGGTTTTAAGGTGTTTCGGATTTCTATGGTTTTTTAACGATTTAGGGTTTCTTAGAATTCAGGGGATTTATAGGGTTTTTAGGGTTTTGGCTTTTTAAAACTTTAGGGTTTTAAAAGTCTTTTAGGTTTTTTTTTAATTTCTTAAAGTTTAGGGTTTCTTAAGGTTTAGACTTAAGGTTTAGGTGGAAGGGTTTAGGGTTTCTTTGGGTATAAGGTCTAAGTATTTATTTAAGGGTTTATAAGGTTTAGGGATTCAGTTTTTGTTGAATTTTTTAGGTTTAGGATTTTAAAAGGGGTTTTCAAGATTGTTATGATCTTTTACTGTTTAGGGGTTCTTATGGCTTAGGGTTTCTTTGGGTTTAGGGCTTATGATTTTAAATTTAGAGTTTTTAGGGATCAGGGATTTTAAGGGTGTTTTTAGGTTTAGTGTTTTTAAAGGTGTTTTTAGGCTTTAGGGTATGTTGGTGTTTCATAAGTCCTGGTGTTTCCCTAAGGTTTAGTGCTTAGGGTTTCTTAGGGATTTCAAATTTCTTAGGTTTAGGCATTTAAAGGTGTTGATCTAATATGCTTATGATATGACAACTCAAGGTTAGCTTGGGGTCACTTGTGTTCCTAGGTCTCGTGTTACGTCAAGTTGGTAAGCCCGGGGAGTGACGAAAACAATGTATGAATAAAAACCTCTAAAAGACTAGAGATGCTGGGACATGCCCCCAACTAACTCTAGCAAAACTGAAACTAAAATGAAAGACTGAATATAAAACATATAAATCGTCCCAGAAAAACGAGGACTCACCACTGATATTGCTGAATACTTATCGGGAACCGATCTCCGCGTGATCTGAATGTTAAGGACCTAAACCAACATTAGGAGAAGATGTAGCTTAGACTATGTATCAGTAGTTCAAAGATTCTGAGCATGCATGACATGATAAAGCTGAACAAATATATATAACTTAATAGAGCATATTGAACAATGATATAATCTGAGCATTATTAAGAAGAGTTTAGGTATTTGGTTAAGGGGTTTTAGGTTAGGGTTTAGAGCTTAAATTTTTCTAAAAAAAATTCGGCCAGGAGTCTTTTTCAATTTAGGATTGTTAAAGATTTTTTAGGATCATTATTTGTTTTATGATATATGATCTCTAAGGGTTTAGGACTTGGGGTTTTAGATTAAGGAATTTTTTTAGGGTTTTTAAGGTTTGTTTTCAGGATTTTTAGTTTTTGGGTTTTAAAGGTTTTTAGGGGTTAGGTTTTATTAGGATTTAGGATTTCTTAGATTTTAGGGCTTCTTAGAGTTCCATAAGGCTTAGGGTTGGGGATTTATCCCTAAGGTTTAGGGTTTAATTTTCTTAGGATTTGAGTTTAACATTTAAGGTCTCCTAGGTGTTTTTTTGGGTCATTTAGGGTGTAGGGTTTAGTGTTTAGGTTTTAAAGGTTTTTAGTGTTTAGGTTTTCTTTGGATTTAGGATTTTTTAGGATTTAGGGCTTCTTAGAGTTTCAAAAGGCTTAGGGCTGGGGGTTTATCCCTAAGGTTTATGGTTTGGGTTTCTTAGGGTTTTGGTTTTGGGCTTATGATTTTTAAGGGTTTAGGTTTCAAGGTTTAGAGTTTGGGATTTATGGTTCTTTAGGTTTAGGGGTTTTAAACGTTTTTTTTTTAGGTATTTTAGGATTTAGGTTTTCTTAGTGATTTTTAGGGTTTAGGTTTTCTTAGTGATTTTTTACGGTTTAGGGTTTAGGATCATAGGTTTTAGGTTATTAAGGTTTATAAGGGTTTTGGAGTTATAGTTTCTTAGGGTTTCTTGGTTTAGGATTTAGGGCTTCGGATTTTAAGTTAAGAGTTTTTTACAGTTTATTGTTTTTTTTATGTTTATTATTTTTATGATTAAGGTTTCTAAATGTTTTAGGGTTTCTTAGGTATTTTTAAGAATTTGGATTTCTTAAGATTTAGGGTTACGTAGGTCTAATAAAGGGCATAGGATTTTAAGTTTAGGGTTTTTTCTAAAGCTTAAGGTTTTAAAGGGTTGATTTTCCGGGTATTATAGTTGTTGGTGTTTAAATGGATTTTAGAGTTTAGCGTTTCTTAGGATTCCATATGGTTTGTGGTTTAAGGTTTAGCCCTATGATTTAGTGTTTCTTAGCGTATATTATTTAGCGTTTAGGATTTCTTCGGGTTTGGTTTTTTTAAGGGTTTTTAGGATTTAGGGTTTTGGGCTTAAGATTTTCTAGTGTTCTATTAGGTTTAGTGTAATATTTAGGTTTAGGGTTTTAAGGTGTTTAGGATTTCTATGGTTTTTTAACGATCAAGGGTTTCTTAGAATTTACGGGATTTATAGGGTTTTGGGTTTTTAAAACTTTAGGGTTTTAAAAGTCTTTTAGGTTTTTTTTTATTTCTTAAAGTTTAGGGTTTCTGAAGGTTTAGCATTAAGGTTTAGGCGGAAGGGTTTAGGGTTTCTTTGGGTATAAGGTCTAAGTATTTATTTAAGCGTTTATAAGGTTTAGGGCTTAAGTTTCTGTTGAGTTTTTTAGGTTTAGGATTTTAAAAGGGGTTTTCAAGATTGTTATGATTTTTTATTGTTTAGGGGTTCTTATGGCTAAGGGTTTCTTTGGGTTTAGGGCTTATGATTTTAAATTTAGAGTGTTTAGGGATTAGGGATTTTAAGGGTGTTTTTCGGTTTAGTGTTTTTAAAGGTGTTTTTAGGCTTTAGGGTATGTTGGTGTTTCATAAGTCCTGGTGTTTCCCTAAGGTTTAGTGCTTAGGGTTTGTTAGGGTTTTCAGATTACTTAGGTTTAGGCTTTTAAAGGTGTTGATCTAATATGCTTATGATATGCCCACTCAAGGCTAGCTTGGGGTCACTCGTGATCCTAGGTCTCGTGTTACGTCAAGTGGGTAAGCTCGGGGAGTGACGAAAACAATGTATGAATAAAAAGCCTTTAAAAGACTAGAGATGCTGGGACATGCCCCCAACTAACTCTAGCAAACTGAAACTAAAATGAAAGACTGAATATAAAACATATAAATCGTCCCAGAAAAACGAGGACTCACCACTGATATTGCTGAATACTTATCGGGAACCGATCTCCGCGTGATCTGAATGTTAAGGACCTAAACCAACATTAGGAGAAGATGTAGCTTAGACTATGTATCAGTAGTTCAAAGATTCTGAGCATGCATGACATGATAAAGCTGAACAAATATATATAACTTAATAGAGCATATAGAACAATGATATAATCTGAGCATTATTAAGAAGAGTTTAGGTATATGGTGAAGGGTTTTTAGGTTAGGGTTTAGAGCTTAAATTTTTCTAAAAAAAATTTGGTCAGGAGTCGTTTTCAATTTAGGATTGTTAAATATTTTTTAGGATCATTATTGGTTTTACGATATATGATCTCTAAGGGTTTAGGACTTGGGGTTTTCGATCAAGGAATTTTTTTAGGGTTTTTAAGGTTTGTTTTCGGGATTTTTAGTTTTTGGGTTTTAAAGGTTTTTAGGGGTTAGGTTTTATTAGGATTTAGGATTTTTTAGTGTTTAGGGCTTCTTAGAGTTTCATAAGGCTTAGGGCTGGGGGTTTATCACTAAGGTTTAGGGTTTGGGTTTTGGGCTTATGATTTTTAAGGGTTTAGGGTTCAAGGTTTAGAGTTTCGGATTTATGGTTCTTTAGGTTTAGTGGTTTTAAACTTTTTTTTTTTAGGTTTTTTAGGATTTAGGTTTTCATAGTGATTTTTAGGGTTTAGGTTTTCTTAGTGATTTTTTAGGGTTTAGGGTTTAGGATCATAGGTTTTACGGTATTAATGTTTATAAGGGTTTAGGAGTTATAGTTTCTTAGGGTTTCTTGGTTTAGGATTTAGGGCTTCGGATTTTAGGTTAAGAGTTTTTTACAGTTTATGGTTTTTTTTATGTTTATGATTTTAATGATTAAGGTTTCTTAGGTATTTTTAAGAATTTGGATTTCTTAAGATTTAGGGTTACGTAGGTCTAATAAAGGTCATAGGATTTTAAGTTTAGGGTTTTTTCTAAAGCATAAGGTTTTAAAGGGTTTTTTTTCCGAGTATTATAGTTGTAGGTGTTTAAATGGATTTTAGGGTTTAGGGTTTCTTAGGATTGCATATGGTTTGGGGTTTAAGGTTTAGCCCTATTATTTAGAGTTTCTTAGCGTATATTATTTAGCGTTTAGGATTTCTTAGGGTTTGGTTTTTTTAAGGGTTTTTAGAATTTAGGGTTTTGGGCTTAAGATTTTCTAGTGTTCTATTAGGTTTAGAGTAATATTTAGGTTTAGGCTTTTAAGGTGTTTAGGATTTCTATGGTTTTTTAACGATTAAGGGTTTCTTAGAATTTAGGGGATTTATAGGGTTTTTAGGGTTTTGGGTTTTTAAAACTTTAGGGTTTTAAAAGTCTTTTAGGTTTTTTTTTATTTCTTAAAGTTTAGGGTTTCTTAAGGTTTAGCCTTAAGGTTTAAGCGGAAGGGTTTAGGGTTTCTTTAGGTATAAGGTCTAAGTATTTATTTAAGGGTTTATAAGGTTTTGGGCTTAAGTTTTTGTTGAATTTTTTAGGTTTAGGATTTTAAAAGTGGTTTTCAAGATTGTTATGATTTTTTACTGTTTAGGGGTTCTTACGGCTTAGGGTTTCTTTGGGTTTAGGGCTTATGATTTTAAATTTAGAGTTTTTAGGGATTAGGGATTTTAAGGGTGTTTTTAGGTTTAGTGTTTTTAAAGGTGTTTTTAGGCTTCAGGGTATGTTAGTGTTTCATAAGTCCTGGTGTTTCCCTAAGTTTTAGAACTTAGGGTTTCCTAGAGATTTCAGATTTCTTAGGTTTAGGCTTTTAAAGGTGTTGATCTAATATGCTTATGATATGCCCACTCAAGGTTAGCTTGGGGTCACTCGTGATCCTAGGTCTCGTGTTACGTCAAGTGGGTAAGCTCGGGGAGTGACGAAAACAACGTATGAATAAAATGCCTCTAAAAGACTAGAGATGCTGGGACATGCCCCCAAATAACTCTAGCAAAACTGAAACTAAAATGAAAGACTGAATATAAAACATATAAATCGTCCCAGAAAAATGCGGACTCACCACTGATATTGCTGAATACGTATCGGGAACAGATCTCCGCGTGATCTGAATGTTATTGACCTGAATCTACATTAAGAGAAGATGTAGCGTAGACTATGTATCAGTAGTTGAAAGATACTGAGCATGCATGACATGATAAAGTTGAACAAATACATATAACTTAATAGAGCATATTGAACAATCATATAATCTGAGCATTATTAAGAAGAGTTTAGGTATTTGTTTAAGGGTTTTTAGGTTAGGGTTTAGAGCTTAAATTTTTCTAAAAAAAATTCGGTCAGGAGTCTTTTTCAATTTAGGATTGTTAAAGCTTTTTTAGGATCATTATTGGTTTTACGATATATGATCTCTAATAGTTTAGGACTTGGGGTTTTAGATTAAGGAATTTTTTTAGGGTTTTTAAGGTTTGTTTTCGGGATTTTGAGTTTTAGGGTTTTAAAGGTTTTTAGGAGTTAGGTTTTATTAGGATTTAGGATTTCTTAGAGTTTAGGGCTTCTTAGAGTTTCATAAGGCTTAGGGTTGGGGGTTTATCCCTAAGGTTTAGGGTTTAATTTTCTTAGGATTTGAGTTTAACATTTAAGGTCTCCTAGGTTTTTTTTTTTGGGTCATTTAGGGTGTAGGGTTTAGTGTTTAGGTTTTAAAGGTTTTTAGTGTTTAGGTTTTCTTAGGATTTAGGATTTTTTAGTATTTAGGGCTTCTAAGAGTTTCATTAGGCTTAGGGCTGGGGGTTTATCCCTAAGGTTTAGGGTTTGGGTTTCTTAGGGTTTGGGTTTTGGGCTTATGATTTTTAAGGGTTTCGGGTTCAAGGTTTAGAGTTTGGGATTTATGGTTCTTTAGGTTTAGGGGTTTTAAACTTTTTTTTTAGGTTTTTTAGGATTTAGGTTTTCTTAGTGATTTTTAGGGTTTAGGTTTTCATAGTGATTTTTTAGGGTTTAGGGTTTAGGATCATAGGTTTTAGGGTATTAAGGTTTATAAGGGTTTAGGAGTTATAGTTTCTTAGGGTTTCTTGGTTTAGGATTTAGGGCTTCAGATTTTAGGTTAAGAGTTTTTTACAGTTTTTGGTTTTTTTTATGTTTATGATTTGAATGATTAAGGTTTCTTAGGTATTTTTAAGAATTTGGATTTCTTAAGATTTAGGGTTACGTAGGTCTAATAAAGGGCATAGGATTTTAAGTTTAGGGTTTTTTCTAAAGCTTAAGGTTTTAAAGGGTTTTTATTCCGGGTATTATAGTTGTAGGTGTTTAAATGGATTTTAGGGTTTAGGGTTTCTTAGGATTGCATATGGTTTGGGGTTTAAGGTTTAGCCCTATGATTTAGAGTTTCTCAGCGTATATTATTTAGCGTTTAGGATTTCTTAGGGTTTTGTTTTTTTAAGGGTATTTTGGATTTAGGGTTTTGGGTTTAAGATTTTCTAGTGTTCTATTAGGTTTAGAGTAATATTTAGGTTTGGGGTTTTAAGGTGTTTAGGATTTCTATGGTTTTTAAACGATTAAGGGTTTCTTAGAATTTAGGGGATTTATAGGGTTTTTAGTGTTTAGGGTTTTTAAAACATTAGGGTTTTAAAAGTCTTTTAGGTTTTTTTTTTATTTCTTAAAGTTTAGGGTTTCTTAAGGTTTAGCCTTAAGGTTTAGGTGGAAGGATTTAGGGTTTCTTTGGTATAAGATCTAAGTATTTATTTAAGGGTTTATAAGGTTTAGGGCTTAAGTTTTTGTTGAATTTTTTAGGTTTAGGATTTTAAAAGGGGTTTTCAAGATTGTTATGATTTTTTACTGTTTAGGGGTTCTTACGGCTTAGGGTTTCTTTGGGTTTAGGGCTTATGATTTTAAATTTAGAGTTTATAGGGATTAGGGATTTTAAGGGTGTTTTTAGGTTTAGTGTTTTTAAAGGTGTTTTTAGGCTTTAGGGTATGTTGGTGTTTCATAAGTCCTGGTGTTTCCCTAAGGTTTATGGTTTTTTTTTATGTTTATGCTTTTTATGATTAAGGTTTTTAAATGTTTTACGGTTTCCTAGGTATTTTTAAGAATTTGGATTTTTTAAGATTTAGGGTTACGTAGGCCTAATATAGGGCATAGGATTTTAAGTTTAACGTAGTTTCTAGAGCTTATGGTTTTAGAGGGTTTTTTTTCCGGGTATTATAGTTGTAGGTGTTTAAATGGATTTTAGGGTTTAGGGTTTCTTAGGATTCCATATGGTTTGCGGTTTAAGGTTTAGCCCTATGATTTAGAGTTTCTTAGCGTATATTATTTAGCATTTAGGATATCTTAGGGTTTGGTTTTTTTAAGAGATTTTAGGATTTAGGGTTTTGGGCTTAAGATTTTCTAGTGTTCTATTAGGTTTAGAGTAATATTTAGATTTAGGGTTTTAAGGTGTTTAGGATTTCT
>NC_064288.1:62361093-62365612 GCF_019186545.1 Solanum stenotomum
GCCCTTAAAATTCCTCATCTTGGGCTTGTATTTGGGCCACCAAATAATTGTAGCATTTGGACAATTCCTCTCCCTTGGGATTGAGCTCTTCTTCCCTAATAAGACACCTTTGGATCAGCGATTGAAGCCCATTGAGCTTATCATTGAACTCCTTGGTTTGAGATCTTGTTATGGGCCTCCTTGGAGTTTCTAAAGCTTCATCCTTGTCCTTCAATGGAGTAGAGCTTCCTTGGATGCTATCAACTGATATTGCCGAATACGGATCGGGAACCGATCTCCGCGTGATCTGAATGTTAAGGACCTGAACCTACATTAAGAGAAGATGTAGCGTAGACTATGTATCAGTAGTTGAAAGATTCTGATCATGCATGACATGATAAAGCTTAACAAATATATATAACTTAATAGAGCATATTGAACAATGATATAATCTGAGCATTATTAAGAAGAGTTTAGGTATTTGGTTAACGGTTTTTAGGTTAGGGTTTAGAGCTTAAGTTTTTCTAAAAAAAATTCTGTCAAGAGTTTTTTTCAATTTAGGATTGTTAAATAATTTTTAGGATCATTATTGTTTTTACGATATATGAGCTCTAAGGGTTTAGGACTTGGGGTTTTAGATTAAGGAATTTTTTTTAGGGTTTTTAAGATTTGTTTTCGGGATTTTTAGTTTTAGGGTTTTAAAGGTTTTTAGGGGTTAGGTTTTATTAGGATTTAGGATTTCTTAGAGTTTAGGGCTTCTTAGAGTTTCATAAGGCTTAGGGTTGGGGGTTTATCCCTAAGGTTTAGGGTTTAATTTTCTTAGGATTTGTGTTTAATATTTAAGGTCTCCTAGGGTTTTTTTGGGTCATTTAGGGTGTAGGGTTTAGTGTTTAGGTTTTAAAGGTTTTTAGTGTTTAGGTTTTCTTATTATTTAAGATTTTTTAGGATGTAGGGCTTCTTAGAGTTGCATAAGGCTTAGGGCTGGGGGTTTATCCCTAAGTTTTAGGGTTTTGGTGTCTTAGGTTTTGAGTTTAACATTTAAGGTCTCCTAGATTTTTTTTTTCGGTCATTTAGGGTGTACGGTATAGTGTTTAGGTTTAGGGTTTTTCAATGGTTTAGTGTTTAGGTTTGTTAGGTTTAAGATTTTTTAGGTTTAGAGTTTTTAAAGTTTTTTTTGTAGTTTTTGAATGTTTAGTTTTCTTAGGATTTAGGATTTCTTAGGGTTTAGGGCTTCTTAGAGTTTCATAAGGCTTAGGGTTGGGGGTTTATCCCTAAGGTTTACGGTTTAGGTTTCTTAGGGTTTGAATTGAACATTTAAGGTCTCCCATGTTTTTTTGGGTCATTTAGGGTGTAGGGTTTAGTGTTTTAGGTTTAGGATTTTTCTAGAATTGGGTTTAGGTTTGTTAGGTTTAAGATTTTTTAGAGGTTTTCTAGGTTTTAATGTTTTTAAAGTTTTTCTTTGTTGTTTTTTAGGGTTTTGGGTTTCTTAGTTCTTTTTTGGGTTTAGCGTTTGGGGTTTTCTTAGGGTTTGGGTTTTGGGCTTATGATTTATAAGGGTTTAGGGTTTAGGTTCTCTTAGTTATTTTTAGGGTTTAGGTTTTCTTAGTGATTTTTTGGGTTTTGGGTTTAGGATCATAGGTTTTAGGGTATTAGGGATTATAAGGGTTTAGGAGTTAGAGTTTCTTAGGGTTTCTTCGTTTAGGATTTAGGGCTTCGGATTTTAGGTTAAGTGTTTTTTAGAGTTTATGGTTTTTTTATGTTTGAGATTTTTATGATTAAGGTTTTTAAATGTTTTAGGGTTTCTTAGGTATTTTTAAAAATTTGGATTTCTTAATATAGGGCATAGGATTTTAAGTTTAGGGTTTTTTCTAGGGATTATGGTTTTAAAGTGTTTTTTTTCCGGGTATTATAGTTGTAGGTGTTTAAATGGATTTTAGGGTTGAGGGTTTCTTATGATTCCACATGGTTTGGGGTTTAAGGTTTAGCCCTATGATTTAGAGTTTCTTAGCGTATATTATTTAGCGTTTAGGATTTCTTAGGGTTTGGTTTTTTAAGGGTTTTTAGGATTTAGAATTTTGGGCTTAAGATTTTCTAGTGTTCTATTAGGTTTAGAGTAATATTTAGGTTTAGGGTTTAAAGGTGTTTAGAATTTCTATAGTTTTTTAACGATTAAGGGGTTCTTAGATCTTAGGGGATTTATAGGGTTTTTAGGGTTTTGTGTTTTTAAAAGTTTAGGGTTTTAAAAGTCTTGTAGGGTTTTTTTTTATTTCTTAAAGTTTAGGGTTTCTTACGGTTTAGCCTTAAGGTTTAGGCGGAAGGGTTTAGGGTTTCTTTGTGTATAAGGTCTAAGTTTTTATTTCAGGGTTTTTAAGGTGTAGGGATTAAGTTTTTGATAAATTTTTTAGGTTTAGGATTTTAAAAGGGGTTTTCAAGATTGTTATGATTTTTTACCGTTTAGTGGTTCTTACGGCATAGGGTTTCTTTGGGTTTAGGGCTTAGGATTTTAAATTTATAGTTTTTTGGGATTTGGGATTTTAAAGGTGTTTTTAGGTTTAGTGCTTTTAAAGGAGTTATTAGGCTTTAGGGTCTGTTGCTGTATCATAAGTCCTGGGATTTCCCTAAGATTTAGGGTTTAGGGTTTCTTAGGGATTTCATATTTCTTACGTTTAGGCTTTTAAAGGTGTTGATCTAATATGCTTATGATATGCCAACTAAAGGTTAGCTTGGGGTCACTCGTGATCCTAGGTCTCGTGTTACGTCAAGTGGGTAACCTCGGGGAATGACAAAAACAATGTATGAATAAAAAGCCTCTAAAAGACTAGAGATGCTGGGACATGCCCCCAACTCACTCTAGTTAAACTGAAACTAAAATGAAAACTGAATATAAAACATATAAATCATCCTTGAAAAACGAGGACTCACCACTAATATTGNTATAATATGAGCATTATTAAGAAGAGTTTAGGTATTTGGTTAAGGGTTTTTAGGTTAGGGTTTAGAGCTTAAGTTTTTCTAAAAAAAAATTCGGTCAAGTGTTTTTTTCAATTTAGGATTGTTAAAGATTTTTTAGGATCATTATTATTTTTACGATATACGAGCTATAAGGGTTTAGGACTTGGGGTTTTAGATTAAGGAATTGTGTTAGGGTTTCATTAGGATTTAGGATTTCTTAGAGTTTAGGCTTCTTAGAGTTTCATAAGGCTTGGCGTTGGGGGTTTATCCCTAAGGTTTAGGGTTTAAGTTTCTTAATTTGTGTTTAACATTTAAGGTCTCCTAGGTTTTTTTCGGATCATTTTTGGTGTAGGGTTTAGTTTTAAAGGTTTTTAGTGTTTACGTTTTCTTAGGATTTAGGATTTTTTAGGATTTAGGGCTTCTTAGAGTTTCATAAGGCTTAGGGTTGGGAGTTTATCCCTAAGGTTTAGGGTTTGGGTTTCTTAGGGTTTGATTTTAACATTTAAGGTCTCCTAGATTATTTTTGGGTCATTTAGGGTATAGGGTCTAGTGTTTAGGTTTAGGGTTTTGCTATTGTTTAGGGTTTAGGTTTGTTAGGTTTAAGAATTTTTACGTTTAGAGGTTTAAAGTTTTTTTTGTAGTTTTTTAGTGTTTAGTTTTCTTAGGATTTAGGATTTCTTAGGGTTTAGGGCTTCTTAGAGTTTCATAAGGCTTAGGGTTGGGGGTTTATCCCTAAGGTTTAGGGTTTAGGTTTCTTAGGGTTTGAATTGAACATTTAAGGTCTCCTACGTTTTTTTTGGGTTATTTAGGGTGTAGGGTTTACTGTTTTAGGGTTAGGGTTTTTCTAGAATAGGGTTTAGGTTTGTTAGGTTTAAGATTTTTTAGAGGCTTTCTAGGTTTTATTGTTTTTTAAGTTTTTCTTTGTTGTTTTTTAGGATTTTGGGTTTCTTAGTGCTTTTTTGGGTTTAGGGTTTGGGGTTTGGGCTTATNGTTTTAATGTTTTTTAAGTTTTTCTGTGTTGTTTTTTAGGATTTTGGGTTTCTTAGTGCTTTTTTGGGTTTAGGGTTTGGGGTTTTCTTAGGGTTTGGGTTTTGGGCTTATGATTTACAAGGGTTCAGGGTTTTAAAAGTCATTTAGGGTTTTTTTTATTTCTTAAAGTTTAGCGTTTCTTAGGGTTTAGCCTTAAGGTTTAGGTGGAAGGGTTTAGGGTTTCTTTGGGTATAAGGTCTAAGTATTTATTTAAGGGTTTTTAAGGTTTAGGGATTAAGTTTTTGTTGAATTTTTTAGGTTTAGGATTTTAAAAGGGGTTTTCCAGATTGTTATGATTTTTTACTGTTTAGGGGTTTTTACAGCTTAGGGTTTCTTTGGGTTTAGGGCATAGGATTTTAAATTTAGAGATTTTAGGGATTAAGAATTTTAAGGGTGTTTTTAGGCTTTAGGGTCTGTTGGTGTTTCATAAGTCCTGGGGTTTCCCTAATGTTTTTGGGTTTAGGGTTTCTTAGGGATTTCATATTTCTTAGGTTTAGGCTTTTAAAGGTGTTGATCTAATATGCTTATGATATGCCAACTCAAGGTTAGCTTGGGGCCA
>NC_064288.1:62367892-62372660 GCF_019186545.1 Solanum stenotomum
GTTTTCTTAGTGATATTTAGGGTTTAGGTTTTCTTAGTGAGTTTTTAAGGTCTAGGGTTTAGGATCATAGGTTTTAGGGCATTAGGGTTTATAAGGGTTTAGGAGTTAGAGTTTCTTAGGGTTTCTTGGTTTAGGATTTAGGGCTTCGGATTTTAGGTTAAGAGTTTTTAGAGTTTATGGTTTTTTTTATGTTCATGATTTTTATGATTAAGGTTTTTAAATGATTTAGGGATTCTTACGTATTTTTAAGATTTTGGATTTCTTAAGATTTAGGGTTACGTAGGCCTAATAAAGGGCATAGGATTTTAAGTTTAGGGTTTTTTCTAGGGATTATGGTTTTAAAGGGTTTATTTTCCGGGTATTATAGTTGTAGGTGTTTAAATGGATTTTAGGGTTTAGGGTTTCTTAGGATTCCATATGATTTGGGGTTTAAGGTTTTGCCCTATGATTTAGAGTTATGGATTTAGAGTTTCTTAGGGTATAGTATTTAGTGTTTAGGATTTCTTAGGGTTTGGTTTTTTAAGGGTTTTTAGGTTTTAGGGTTTTGGGCTTAAGATTTTCTAGTGTTCTATTAGGTTTAGAGTAATATTTAGGTTTAGGGTTTTAAGGTGTTTAGGATTTGTATGGTTTTTTAACGATTAAGGGGTTCTTAGATCTTAGGGGACTTATAGGTTTTTAGGGTTTTGGGTTTTTAAACGTTTAGGGTTTTAAAAGTCTTTTAGGGTTTTTTTTATTTCTTAAAGTTTAGGGTTTCTTAGGGTTTAGCCTTAAGGTTTAGGCGGAAGGGTTTAGGGTTTCTTTGGGTATAAGGTCTAAGTATTTATTTAAGGGTTTTTAAGGTTTTTGTTGAATTTTTTAGGTTTAGGATTTTAAAATGGGTTTTCAAGATTGTTATGATTTTTTACTGTTTAGGGGTTCTTACGCCTTAGGGTTTCTTTGGGTTTAGGTCTTAAGATTTCAAATTTAGAGTTTTTAGTGATTAAGGATTTTAAGGGTGTTTTTAGGTTTAGTGTTTTTAAAGGTGTTTTTAGGCTTTAGGGTCTGTTGGTGTTTCATAAGTCCTGGGGTTTCCCTAAGGTTTAGGGTGTAGGGTTTCTTAGGTATTTCATATTTCTTAGGTGTAGGCTTTTAAAGGTGTTGATCTAATATGCTTATGATATGCCAACTCAAGGTTAGCATGGGGTCACTCGTGATCCTAGGTCTCGTGTTACGTCAAGTGGGTAACCTCGGGGAGTGACAAAAACAATGTATGAATAAAAAGCCTCTAAAAGACTAGAGATGTTGAGACATGCCCTTTGCTCTAGCAAAACTGAAATTAAAATGAAAGGCTGAATATAAAACATATAAATCGTCCTAGAAAAACAAGGACTCACCACTGATATTGCTGAATACGTATCGGGAACCGATCTCCGCGTGATCTGAATGTTAAGGACCTGAACCTACATTAAGAGAAGATGTAGCATAGACTATGTATCAGTAGTTGAAAGATTCTGATCATGCATGACATGATAAAGCTGAACAAATATATATAACTTAATAGAGCATATTGAACAATGATATAATCTGAGCATTATTAAGAAGAGTTTAGGTATTTGGTTAATGGTTTTTAGGTTAGGGTTTAGAGCTTAACTTTTTCTAATAAAAAAATCGGTCAAGAGTTTTTTTCAATTTAGGATTGTTTAAGGTTTTTGAGGATCATTATTGTTTTTACGATATATGAGATATAAGGGTTTAGGACTTGGGGTTTTAGATTAAGGAATTATTTTTAGGGTTTTTAAGGTTTGTTTTCGGGATTTTTAGTTTTAGGGTTTTAGAGGTTTTTAGGGGTTAGGTTTTATTAGGATTTAGGATTTCTTAGAGTTTAGGGCTTCTTAGAGTTTCATAAGGCTTAGGGTTTGGGGTTTATCCCTAAGGTTTAGGGTTTAATTTTCTTAAGATTTGTGTTTAACATTTAAGGTCTCCTAGGTTTTTTTTGAGTCATTTAGGGTGTAGGGTTTAGTGTTTAGGTTTTAAAGGATTTTAGTGTTTAGGTTTTCTTAGGATTTAGGATTTTTTAGGATTTAGGGCTTCTTAAAGTTTCATAAGGCTTAGGTCTGGGGGTTTATCCCAAAGTTTTAGGGTTTGGGTTTCTTAGGTTTTGAGTTTAACATTTAAGGTCTCCTAGATTATTTTTTTTTTGTGTCATTTAGGGTGTACGGTTTAGTGTTTAGCTTTTGGGTTTTTCAATGGCTTAGGGTTTAGGTTTGTTAGGTTTAAGATTTTTTAGGTTTAGAGTTTTTAAAGTTTTTTTTGTAGTTTTTTAGTGTTTAGTTTTCTTAGGATGTTGGATTTCTTAGGGTTTAGGGCTTCTTATAGTTTCACAAGGCTTAGGGTTGGGGGTTTATCCCTAAAGTTTAGGGTTTAAGTTTCTTAGTGTTTGAATTGAACAATTAAGGTCTCCCACTTTTTTTGGGTCATTTAGGGTGTAGGGTTTAGTGTTTTAGGTATAGGGTTTTTCTAGAATAGGGTTTAGGTTTGTTAGGTTTCAGATTTTTTGTAGGTTTTCTAGGTTTTAATGTTTTTAAAGTTTTTCTTTGTTTTTTTTAGGGTTTTGGGTTTCTTAGTGCTTTTTTGGGTTTAGGATTTGGGGTTTTCTTAGGGTTTGGGTTTTGGACTTATGATTTATAAGGGTTTAGGGTTTTAGGTTTAGAGTTTTGGATTTATGGTTCTGTAGGTTTAGGGGTTTTAGAATATTTTTTTTAGGTTTTTTAGGGTTTAGGTTTTCTTAGTCATTTTTATGGTTTAGGTTTTCTTAGTGATTTTTTAGGGTTTAGGGTTTAGGATCATAGGTTTTAGGGTATTAGGGTCTATAAGGGTTTAAGAGTTAGAGTTTCTTAGGGTTTCTTGGTTTAGGATTTAGGGCTTCGGATTTTAGGTTAAGAGTTTTTTGGAGTTTATGGTTTTTTTTATTTGTATGATTAAGGTTTTTCAATATTTTAGGGTTTCTTAGGTATTTTTAAGATTTTGGATTTCTTAAGATTTAGGGTTACGTAGGCCTAATATAGGGCATAGGATTTTAAGTTTAGGGTTTTTTTCTAGGGCTTATGGTTTTAAAGGGTTTTTTTTTCCGGGTATTATAGTTGTAGGTGTTTAATTGGATTTTAGGATTTAGGGTTTCTTAGTATTCCATATGGTTTGGGGTTTAAGGTTTAGC
This sequence comes from Solanum stenotomum, assembly GCF_019186545.1. Classification (NCBI taxonomy): domain Eukaryota; kingdom Viridiplantae; phylum Streptophyta; class Magnoliopsida; order Solanales; family Solanaceae; genus Solanum; species Solanum stenotomum. The sequence continues at coordinate 62,371,086 of NC_064288.1, forward strand.
CCTATGATCTAGAGTTAAGGATTTAGAGTTTCTTAGGGTATATTATTTAGCGTTTAGGATTTCTTATGGTTTGGTTTTTTTAAGGGTTTTTAGGATCTAGGGTTTTGGGCTTAAGATTTTCCAGTGTTCTGTTAGGTTTAGAGTAATATTTAGGTTTGGGGTTTTAAGGTGTTTAGAATTTCTATTGTTTTTTAACGATTAAGGGGTTCTTAGATCTTAGGAGATTTATAGGGTTTTGGGTTTTTAAAAGTTTAGGGTTTGAAAAGACCTTTAGGGTTTTTTTTTATTTCTTAAAGTTTAGAGTTTCTTAGGGTTTAGCCTTAAGGTTTAGGCGGAAGGGTTTAGGGTTTCTTTGGGTATAAGGTCTAAGTATTTATTTAAGGGTTTTTAAGGTTTAGGGCTTATGTTTTTGTTGAATTTTTTAGATTTAGGATTTTAAAAGGGGTTTTCAAGATTGTTATAATTTTTTGCTATTTAGGGGTTCTTATGGCTTAGGGTTTCTTTGGGTTTAGGGATTAGGATTTTAAATTTAGTATTTTTAGGGATTAGGGGTTTTAAGGGTGTTTTTAGGTTTAGTGTTTTTAAAGGTGAGTTAAGGCTTTAGGGTCTGTTGGTGTTTCATAAGTCCTGGGGTTTCCCTAAGGTTTAGGGTTTAGGGTTTCTTAGGAAATTCAATTTTCCTAGGTTTAGGCTTTTAAAGGTGTTGATCTAATATGCTTATGATATGCCAACTCAATGTTAGCTTGGGGTCACTCGGGATCCCAGGTCTCGTGTTGCGTCAAGTGGGTAACCTTGGGGAGTGACAAAAAAATGTATTAATAAAAAGCCTCTAAAAGACTAGAGATGCTGGGACATGCCCCCAACTAACTCTAGCAAAACTGAAACTAAAATGAAAGACTGAATAGAAAACATATAAATCGTCCTAGAAAAACGAGGACTCACCACTGATATTACTGAATACGTATCGGGAACGGATTTCCGCGTGATCTGAATGTTAAGGACCTGAACCTACATTAAGAGAAGATGTAGCGTAGACTATGTATCAGTAGTTGAAAGATTCTGAGCAAGCATGACATGATAAAGCTGAACAAATATATATAACTTAACAGAGCATATTGAACAATGATATAATCTGAGAATTATTAAGAAGAGTTTAGGTATTTGGTTAAGGGTTTTTAGGTTAGGGTTTAGAGCTTAAGTTTTTATAAAAAAAATTCGGTCAGGAATTCTTTTCTGTAATGACTCTCCAGGTCATTTTTTTAAATTAAAGAATTCATTTCATCGTTTAGAGCGTTCCTGTAGCGACCCCAAGTCATTTATGACTTGCTGGCACTGACTGTTCGGTCGCCTGGTCGTTCGTTTGGGTTTTAGGCCCGTTTTCCTGTTTTGGAGTTTTTTATAACTTGAAAAGTTGACTTTGGTCAACCTTTTTGGAAGACGTGCTCAGATGAAAATTCTGACAGCTAGGTTAGCTTCGGAAGATCGATTTTGGTCTAGAACGACCCTTTGTTCACTTCCCGAGATTTTAGATAGCAGTTGTGGAATCTAGTTCAAAACGATACTGGGTGTGGGACC
>NC_064288.1:62372760-62379220 GCF_019186545.1 Solanum stenotomum
AATCTTTAACAATCCAAAATTGAAAAAATCTCTTGATCGAATTTTTTTTAGAAAAACTTAAGCTCTAAACCTTAAACTAAAAACCCTTAACCAAATACCGAAACTCTTCTTAATAATGCTCGGAATATATCATTGTTCAATATGCCCTATTACGTTTTATATATTTGTTCAACTTTATCAAGTCATGCATGTTTATAATCTTTCAACTACTGATACATAGTCTACGCTACATCTTCTCTTAATGTAGGTTCAGGTCCTTAACATTAAGATCACGCGGAGATTGATTCCCGATCCGTATTCAGCAATATCAGTGGTGAGTCCTCATTTTTCTAGGATGATTTATATGTTTTATATTCAGTCTTTCATTTTAGTTTGAGTTTTGCTATAGTTAGTTGGGGGCATGTCCCAGCATCTCAAGTCTTTTAGAGGCTTTTTATTCATACATTGTATTCATCACTCCCAGGTGTTACCTTCTTGACGTAACACAAGACCTAGGATCACGACTGACCCCAAGCTAACCTTGAGTGGGCATATCATAAGCATATTAGATCAACACCTTTAAAAGCCTAAACCTAAGAAATCTGAAATCCCTAAGAAACCCTAAACCCTAAACCTTAGGGAAAACCCAAGACTTATGAAACACCAACAGATCCTAAAGCATAAAAACACCTTTAAAAACACTAAACCTAAAAACACCCTTAAAATCCCTAATCCCTAAAAGCTCTTAATTTAAAATCCTTAGCCCTAAACCCAAAGAAACCCTAAGCCATAAGAACCCCTAAACGGTAAAAAATCATAACAATCTTGAAAACCCCTTTTAAAATCCTAAACCTTTAAAACCCTTAAATAAATACTTAGACCTTATACCCAAAGAAACCCTAAACTTTTCTGTCTAAACCTTAAGACTAAACCGTAAGAAACCCTAAACTTTAAGAAATAAAAGAAAACCCTAAAAGACTTTTAAAACCCTAAACTGTTAAAAACCGAAAACCCTAAAAACCATATAAATCCCCTAAGTTCTTAGAACCCCTTAATCGTTAGAAAACCGTAGAAATCCTAAACACCTTAAAACCCTAAACCTAAATATTCCTCTAAACCTAATAGAACACTAGAAAATCTTAAGCCCAAAACCCTAAATCCTAAAATCTCTTAAAAAAACCAAACCCTAAGAAATCCTAAACGCTAAATAATATACGCTAAAAAACTCTAAATCATAGGGCTAAACCTTAAACCACAATCCATATGGAATCCTAAGAAACCCTAAACCCTAAAATCCATTTAAACACCTACAACTATAATACCCGGAAAAAAAACACTCTAAAACCATAGGCTCTAGAATAAACCTTAAACTTAAAATCCTATGCCCTTTATTAAGCCTACGTAACCCTAAATCTTAAGAAATCCAAATTCTTAAAAATTCCTAGGAAACCGTAAAACATTTAAAAACCTTAATCATAAAAATAATAAACATAAAAAAAGCCATAAACTCTAAAAAGCTCTTAACCTAAAATCCGAAGCGCTAAATCCTAAACCAAGAAACCCTAAGAAACTCTAACTCCTAAACAGTTATAAACCCTAATACCCTAAAACCTATGATCCTAAACCCTAAACCCAAAAAAATCACTAAGAAAGCCTAAACCCTAAAAATCACTAAGAAAACCTAAACCCTAAAAAACCTAAAAAAAAAGTTTAAAACTCCTAAACCTAAAGAACCATAAATCCGAAACTCTAAACCTTGAACCCTAAACGCTTATAAATCATAAGCCCAAAACCCAAACCCTAAGAAAACTCTAAACCCAAAAAAGCACTAAAAAACCCAAAACCCTAAAAGAACAACAAAGAAAAACTTAAAAAACATTAAAACCTCTAAAAAATCTTAAACCTAACAAACCTAAACCCTATTCTAGAAAAACCCTAAACCTAAAACACTAAACCCTACACACTAAATGACCCAAAATAAACGTAGGAGACCTTAAACGTTCAATTCAAACCCGACGAAACCTAAACCCTAAGCCTTAGGGATAAACCCCCAACCCTAAGCCTTATGAAACTCTAAGAAGCCCTAAACTCTAAGAAATCCTTAATCATAATAAAATCTAACCCCTAAAAACCTTTAAAACCCTAAAACTAAAAATCACGATAATAAACCTTAAAAACCCTAAAAAAATTCTTTAATCTAAAACCCCAAGTCCTAAACCCTTAGAGATCATATACCGTAAAAACAATAATGATCCTAAAAAATCTTTAACAATCCCAAATTGAAAAAAACTCTTGACCGAATTTTTTTTAGAAAAACTTAAGCTCTAAACCTTAAACTAAAAACCCTTAACCAAATACCTAAACTCTTCTTAATAATGCTCGGATTATATCACTGTTCAATATGCCCTATTAAGTTATATATATTTCTTTAACTTTATCAAGTCATGCATGTTTAGAATCTTTCAACTACTGATACATAGTCTACGCTACATCTTCTCTTAATGTAGGTTAAGGTCCTTAACATTAAGATCACGCGGAGATCGATTCCCGATCTGTATTCAGTAGTATCTGTGGTGAGTCCTCGTTTTTCTAGGACGATTTATATGTTTTATATTTAGTCTTTCATTTTAGTTTCAGTTTTGCCAGAGTTAGTTGGGGGCATGTCCCAGCATCTCAAGTCTTTTAGAGCATTTTTATTCATACATTTTTTTCGTCATTCCCCGTTGTTACCCACTTGACGTAACACGAGACCTAGGATCACGATTGACCCCAAGCTAACCTTGAGTGGGCATATCATAAGCATATTAGATCAACACCTTTAAAAGCCTAAACCTAAGAAATCTGAAATCCCTAAGAAACCCTAAACCCTAAACCTTAGGGAAAACCCAGGACTTATGAAACACCAACTGACCCTAAAGCATAAAAACACCTTTAAAAACACTAAACCTAAAAACACCCTTAAAATCCCTAATCCCTAAAAGCTCTTAATTTAAAATCCTAAGCCCTAAACCCAAAGAAACCCTAAGCCATAAGAACCCCTAAACGGTAAAAAATCATAACAATCTTGAAAACCCCTTTTAAAATCCTAAACCTAAAAAATTCAACAAAAACTTAAGCCCTAAACCTTAAAAACCCTTAAATAAATACTTAGACCTTATACCCAAAGAAACCCTAAACTCTTCCGTCTAAACCTTAAGGCAAAACCGTAAGAAACCCTAAACTTTAAGAAATAAAAGAAAACCCTAAAACACTTTTAAAACCGTAAAGTTTTGAAAACCCGAAACCCTAAAAACCATATAAATACCCTAAGATCTAAAAACCCCTTAATCGTCAAAAAATCGTAGAAATCCTAAACACCTTAAAACCCTAAACTTAAATATTACTCTAAACCTAGTAGAACACTAGAAAATCTTAAGCCCAAAACCCTAAATCCTAAAATCTCTTAAAAAAACCAAACCCTAAGAAATCCTAAAAGCTAAATAATATACGCTAAGACACTCTAAATCATAGGGCTAAACCTTAAACCGCAAACTATATGGAATCCTAAGAAACCCTAAACCCTAAAATCCATTTAAACACCTACAACTATAATACCCGGAAAAAAAACCCTCTAAAACCATAAGCTCTAGAAAAAACCTTAAACTTAAAATCCTATGCCCTATATTAGGCCTACGTAACCCTAAATCTTAAGAAATCCAAATTCTTAAAAATACCTAGGAAATCGTAAAACATTTCAAAACCTTAATCATAAAAATCATAAACATAAAAACTACCATAAACTCTAAAAAGCTCTTAACCTAAAATCCGAAGCTCTAAATCCTAAACCAAGAAACCCTAAGAAACTCTAACTCCTAAACCGTTATAAACCCTAATACGCTAAAACCTATGATCCTAAACCCTAAAAAATCACTAAGAAAGCCTAAACCCTAAAAATCACTAAGAAAACCTAAACCCTAAAAAACCTAAAAAAAAAGTTTAAAACCCCTAAACCTAAAGAACCATAAATCCCAAACTCTAAACCTTGAACCCTAAACCCTTATAAATCATAAGCCCAAAACCCAAACCCTAAGAAAACCCTAAACCCAAAAAAGCACTAAGAAACCCAAAACCCTAAAAAAACAACAAAGAAAAACTTAAAAAACATTAAAACCTAGAAAACCTCTAAAAAATCTTAAACCTAACAAACCTAAACCCTATTCTAGAAAAACCCTAAACCTAAAACACTAAACCCTACACACTAAATGACCCAAAATAAACGTAGGAGACCTTAAATGTTCAATTCAAACCCGAAGAAACCTAAACCCTAAACCTTAGGGATAAACCCCCAACCCTAAGCCTTATGAAACTCTAAGAAGCCCTAAACCCTAAGAAATCCTAAATCCTAAGAAAACTAAACACTAAAAAACTACAAAAAAAACTTTAAAAACTCTAAACCTAAAAAATCTTAAACCTAACAAACCTAAACCTTGAACCATAGAAAAACCCTAAACCTAAACACTACACCCTACACCCTAAATGACCCAAAAAAAAATCAAGGAGACCTTAAATGTTAAACTCAAATCCCTAAGAAACCCAAACCCTAAACCTTAGGGATAAACACCCAGCCCTAAGCCATATGAAACTCTAAGAAGCCCTAAATCCTAAAAAATCCTAAATCCTAAGAAAACCTAAACACTAAAAACCTTTAAAACATAAACACTAAACCCTACACCATAAATGAACCAAAAAAACCTAGGAGACGTTAAATGCTAAACTCAAATCCTAACAAAATTAAACCCTAAACCTTAGGGATAAACCCCCAACCCTAAGCCTTATGAAACTCTAAGAAGCCCTAAACTCTAAGAAATCCTAAATCATAATAAAATCTAACCCCTAAAAACCTTTAAAACCCTAAAACTAAAAATCTCGAAAACAAACCTTAAAAACGCGAAAAAAATTCTTTCATCTAAAACCCCAAGTACTAAACCCTTAGAGATCATATATCGTAAAAACAATAATGATCCTAAAAAATCTTAAACAATCCCAAATTGAAAAAAACTCTTGACCGAATTTTTTTTAGAAAAATTTAAGCTCTAAACCTTAAACTAAAAACCCTTAACCAAATACCTAAACTCTTCTTAATAATGCTCGGATTATATCATTGTTCAATATGCCCTATTAAGTTATATATATTTGTTCAACTTTATCAAGTCATGCATGTTCAGAATCTTTCAACTACTGATACATAGTCTACGCTACATCTTCTCTTAAGGTAGGTTCAGGTCCTTAACATTAAGATCACGCGGAGATCGATTCCCGATCCGTATTCAGCAATATTAGTGGTGAGTCCTCGTTTTTCTAGGACGATTTATATGTTTTATATTTAGTCTTTCATTTTAGTTTCAGTTTTGTTAGAGTTAGTTGGGGGCATGTCCCAGCATCTCTAGTCTTTTAGAGGCTTTTTATTCATACATTGTTTTTGTCACTCCCCGAGGTTACCCATTTGACGTAACACGAGACCTAAGATCACGAGTGACCCCAAGCTAACATTGAGTTGGCATATCATAAGCATATTAGATCAACATCTTTAGAAGCCTAAACCTAAGAAATCTGAAATCCCTAAGACACCCTAAACCCTAAACCTTAGGGAAACCCGAGGACTTATGAAACACCAACAGACCCTAAAGCATAAAAACACCTTTAAAAACAGTAAACCTAAAAACACCCTTAACATCCCTAATCCCTAAAAACTATAAATTTAAACCTCCAACCCTGATCCTTATGAAACTCTAAGAAGCCCTAAACCCTATGAAATCCGAAATCCTAGGAAAACTAAACACTGAAAAACTACAAAAAAAACTTGAAAAACTCTAAACCTAAAAAATCTTAAACCTAACAAACCTAAACCCTAAACCATAGAAAAACCCTAAACCTAAACACTACACCCTACACCCTAAATGACCCAAAAAAAATCTAGGAGACCTTAAATCTTAAACTCAAATCCCTAAGAAACCCAAACCCTAAACCTTAGGGATAAACCCCTAGCCCTAAGCCTTATGAAACTCTAAGAAGCCCAAAATCCTAAAAAATCCTAAATCCTAAGAAAACCTAAACATAAAAAACCTTTAAAACCTAAACACTAACCCTAAATGACCCAAAAAAAAACCTAAGAGACCTTAAATGTTAAACTCAAATCCTAAGAAAATTAAACCCTAAACCTTAGGGATAAAGCCCCAACCCTAAGCCTTATGAAACTCTAAGAAGCCCTAAAAACTAAAAAATCCTAAATCCAAATAAAACCTAACCCCTAAAAACCTTAGAAACCTTAAAACTAAACATCCCGACAACAAACCTTAAAAACCCTAAAAAAATTCCTTAATCTAAAACCCAAGTCCTAAACCCTTAGAGCTCATATATCGTAAAAACAATAATGATCCTAAAATATCTTTAACAATCCTAAATTGAAAAAAACACTTGACCGAATTATTTTTAGAAAAACTTA
>NC_064288.1:62379320-62385862 GCF_019186545.1 Solanum stenotomum
TTTCTTAGGATTCCATATGGTTTGGGGATAAGGTTTAGCCCTATGAATTAGAGTTTCTTAGGGTATATTATTTAGCGTTCAAGATTTCTTAGGGTTTGGTTTTTTTAAGGGTTTTTAGGATTTAGGGTTTTGGGCTTAAGATTTTCTAGTGTTCCATTAGGATTAGAGTAATATTTAGGTTTAGGGTTTTTAGGTGTTTAGGATTTCTATATTTTGTTAACGATTACAGGGTTGTTAGATCTTAGGGGATTTATAGGGTTTTTAGGGTGTTGGGTTCTTAAAAGTTTAGGGTTTGAAAAGTCTTTTAGGGTTTTTTTTATTTCTTAAAGTTTAGGGTTTCTTAGGGTTTTGCCATAAGGTTAGCCGGAAGGGTTTAGGGTTTCTTTGGTATTTTTAAGAATTTGGATTTCTTAAGATTTAGGGTTACGTAGGCCTAATATAGGCGTAGGATTTTAAGTTTAGGGTGTTTTCTAGTGCTTATGGTTTTAAAGGGTTTTTATTCCGGGTATTATAGTTGTAGGTGTTTAAATGGATTTTAGGGTTTAGTGTTTCTTAGGATTCCATATGGTTTGGGGTTTAAGGTTTAGCCCTATGATTTAGAGTTTCTTAGCGTATATTATTTAGTGTTTAGGATTTCTTAGGGTTTGGTTTTTTTAAGGGTTTTTAGGATTTAGGGTTTTGGGCTTAAGATTTTCTAGTGTTCTATTAGGTTTAGAGTAATATTTAGGTTTAGGCTTTTAAGGTGTTTAGGATTTCTATGGTTTTTTAACGATTAAGGGTTTCTTAGAATTTAGGGGATTTATAGGGTTTTTAGGGTTTTGGGTTTTTAAAACTTTAGGGTTTTAAAAGTCTTTTAGGTTTTTTTTTTAAAAAAAAGTTTAGGGTTTCTTAAGGTTTAGCCTTAAGGTTTAGGCGGAAGGGTTTAGGGTTTCTTTGGGTATAAGGTCTAAGTATTTATTTAAGGGTTTATAAGGTTTAGGGCTTAAGTTTTTGTTGAATTTTTTAGGTTTAGGATTTTAAAAGGGGTTTTCAAGATTGTTATTTTTTTTACTGTTTAGGGGTTCTGACGGCTTAGGGTTTCTTTGGGTTTAAGGCTTATGATTTTAAGGGTGTTTTTAGGTTTAGTGTTTTTAAATGTGATTTTAGGCTTTAGGGTATGTTGGTGTTTCATAAGTCCTGGTGTTTCCCTAAGGTTTAGTGCTTAGGGTTGTTAGGGATTTCAGATTTCTTAGGTTTAGGCTGTTAAAGGTGTTGATCTAATATGCTTATGATATGCCCACTCAAGGTTAGCTTGGGGTCACTCGTGATCCAAGGTCTCATGTTACGTCAAGTGGGTAAGCTCGGGGAGTGACGAAAACAATGTACGAATAAAAAGCCTCTAAAAGACTAGAGATGCTGAGACATGCCCCCAACTAACTCTAGCAAAACTGAAACTAAAATGAAAGACTGAATATAAAACATATAAATTGTCCCAGAAAAACGAGGACTCACCACTGATATTGCTGAATACGTATCGGGAACCGATCTCCGCGTGATCTGAAAGTTAAGGACCTGATCGTACATTAATAGAAGATGTAGCGTAGACTATGTATTAGTAGTTGAAAGATTTTGAGCATGCATGACATGATAAAGCTGAAGAAATATATATAACATAATAGAGCATATTGAACAGTGATATAATCTGAGCATTATTAAGAAGAGTTTAGGTATTTGGTTAAGGGTTTTTAGGTTAGAGTTTAGAGCTTAAATTTTTCTAAAAAAAATTCGGTCAGGAGTCTTTTTCAATTTAGGATTGTTAAAGATTTTTTAGGATCATTATTGGTTTTACGATATATGATCTCTAAGGGTTTAGGACTTGGGGTTTTAGATTAAGGAATTTTTTTAGGGTTTTTAAGGTTTGTTTTCGGGATTTTTAGTTTTAGGGTTTTAAATGTTTTTAGGGGTTAGGTTTTATTAGGATTTAGGATTTCTTAGAGTTTAGGGCTTCTTAGAGTTTCATAAGGCTTAGGGTTGGGGGTTTATCCCTAAGGTTTAGGGTTTAATTTTCTTAGGATTTGAGTTTAACATTTAAGGTCTCCTAGGTTTTTTTTGGGTGATTTAGGGTGTACGGTTTAGTGTTTAGGTTTTAAAGTTTTTTAGTGTTTAGGTTTTCTTAGGATTTAGGATTTTTTAGGATTTAGGGCTTCTTAGAGTTTCATAAGGCTTAGGGCAGGGGGTTTATCCCTAAGGTTTAGGGTTTGGGTTTCTTATGGTTTGAGTTTAACATTTAAGGTCTCCTAGATTTTTTTTGGGTCATTTAGGGTGTAGGGTTTAGTGTTTAGCTTTAGGCTTTTTCTATGGTTTAGGGTTTAGGTTTGTTATGTTTAAGATTTTTTAGGGTTAGAATTTTTAAATTTTTTTTGTAGTGTTTTAGTGTTTAGTTTTCTTAGGATTTAGGATTTCTTAGGGTTTAGGGCTTCTTAGAGACTCATAAGGCTTAGGGCTGGGGGTTTATCCCTAAGGTTTAGGGTTTGGGTTTCTTAGGGTTTGGGTTTTGGGCTTATGATTTTTANTTAGGGTTTAGGGTTTAGGGTTTAGGATCATAGGTTTTAGAGTATTAAGGTTTACGAGGGTTTAGGAGTTATAATTTCTTAGGGTTTCTTGGTTTAGGATTTAGGGCTTCGGATTTTAGGTTAAGAGTTTTTTAGAGTTTATGGTTTTTTTTATGTTTATGATTTTTATGATTAAGGTTTTTAAATGTTTTAGGGTTTCTTAGGTATTTTTAAGAATTTGGATTTCTTAAGATTTATGGTTACGTAGGTCTAATAAAGGGCATAGGATTTTAAGTTTAGGGTTTTTTCTAAAGCTTAAGGTTTTAAAGTGTTTTTTTTCCGGGTATTATAGTTGTTGGTGTTTAAATGGATTTTAGGGTTTAGGGTTTCTTAGGATTCCATATGGTTTGGGGTTTAAGGTTTAGCCCTATGATTTAGAGTATCTTAGCGTGTATTATTTAGCGTTTAGGATTTCTTAGGGTTTGGTTTTTTTAAGGGTTTTTAGGATTTAGGGTTTTGGGGTTAAGATTTTCTATTGTTCTATTAGGTTTAGAGTAATATTTAGGTTTAGGGTTCTAAGGTGTTTAGGATTTCTATGGTTTTTAACGATTAAGGGTTTCTTAGAATTTAGGGGATTTATAGGGTTTTGGGTTTTTAAAACTTTAGGGTTTTAAAAGGGGTTTTCGAGATTGTTATGAGATTTTACTGTTTAGGGGTTCTTACGGCTTAGGGTTTCTTTGGGTTTAGGGCTTATGATTTTAAATTTAGAGTTTTTAGAGATTAGGGATTTTAAGGGTGTTTTTAGGTTTAGTGTTTTTAAAGGTGTTTTTAGGCTTTAGGGTATGTTGGTGTTTCATAAGTCCTAGTGTTTCCCTAAGGTTTAGAGCTTAGGGTTTCTTAGGGATTTCAGATTTCTTAGGTTTAGGCTTTTAAAGGTGTTGATCTAATATGCTTATGATATGCCCACTCAAGGTTAGCTTGGGGTCACTCGTGATCCTAGGTCTCGTGTTACGCCAAGTGGGTAAGCTCGGGGAGTGACGAAAACAATGTATGAATAAAAAGCCTCTAAAAGACTAGAGATGCTGGGACATGCCCCCAACTAACTCTAGAAAAACTGAAACTAAAATGAAAGACTGAATATAAAACATATAAATCGTCCTTGAAAAACGAGGACTCACCACTGATATTCCTGAATACGTATCGGGATTCGATCTCCGCGTGATCTGAATGTTAAGGACCTGAACCTACATTAAGAGAAGATGTAGCGTAGACTATGTATAAGTAGTTGAAAGATTCTGAGCATGCATGACATGATAAAGCTGAACAAATATATATAACTTAATAGAGCATATTGAACAATGATATAATCTGAGCATTATTAAGAAGAGTTTAGGTATTTGGTTAAGGGTTTTTAGGTTAGGGTTTAGAGCTTAAATTTTTCTAAAAAAAATTCGGTCAGGAGTCTTTTTCAATTTAGGATTGTTAAAGATTTTTTAGGATCATTATTGGTTTTACGATATATGATCTCTAAGGGTTTAGGACTTGGGGTTTTAGATTAAGGAATCTTTTTAGGGTTTTTAAGGTTTGATTTCGGGATTTTTAGTTTTAGGGTTTTAAATGTTTTTAGGGGTTAGGTTTTATTAGGATTTAGGATTTCTTAGAGTTTAGGGCTTCTTAGAGTTTCATAAGGCTTAGGGTTGGGGGTTTATCCCTAAGGTTTAGCGTTTAATTTTCTTAGGATTTGAGTTTAACATTTAAGGTCTCCTAGGTTTTTTTTTTTTGGGTCATTTAGGGTGTAGGGTTTAGTGTTTAGGTTTTAAAGGTTTTTAGTGTTTAGGTTTTCTTAGGATTTAGGATTTTTTAGTATTTAGGGCTTCTTAGAGTTTCATAAGGTTTAGGGCTGGGGGTTTATCCCTAAGGTTTAGGGTTTGGGTTTCTTAGGGTTTGGGTTTTGTGCTTCTGATTTTTAAGGGTTTAGGGTTCAAGGTTTAGAGTTTGGGATTTATGGTTCTTTAGATTTAGGGGTTTTAAACTTTTTTTTCTTGGTTTTTTAGGATTTAGGTTTTCTTAGTGATTTTTAGGGTTTAGGTTTTCTTAGTGATTTTTTAGGGTTTAGGGTTTAGGATCATAGGTTTTAGGGTATTAAGGTTTATAAGGGTTTAGGAGTTATAGTTTCTTAGGGTTTCTTGGTTTAGGATTTAGGGCTTCGGATTTTAGGTTAAGAGTTTTTTACAGTTTATGGTTTTTTTTATGTTTATGATTTTTATGATTAAGATTTCGAAATGTTTTAGGGTGTCTTAGGTATTTTTAAGAATTTGGATTTCTTAAGATTTAGGGTTACGTAGGTCTAATAAAGGGCATAGGATTTTAAGTTTAGGGTTTTTTCTAAATCTTAAGGTTTTAAAGGGTTTTTTTTCCGGGTATTATAGTTGTTGGTGTTTAAATGGATTTTAGGGTTTAGGGTTTCTTAGGATTCCATATGGTTTGGGGTTTAAGGTTTAGCCCTATGATTTAGAGTTTCTTAGCGTATATTATTTAGCGTTTACGATTTCTTAGGGTTTGGTTTTTTTAAGGGTTTTTAGGATTTAGGGTTTTGGGCTTAAGATTTTCTAGTGTTCTATTAGGTTTAGAGTAATATTTAGGTTTAGGGTTTTAAGGTGTTTAGGATTTCTACGGTTTTTTAACGATTAAGGGTTTCTTATAATTTAGGGGATTTATAGGGTTTTTAGGGTTTTGGGTTTTTAAAACTTTAGGGTTTTAAAAGTCTTTTAGGTTTTTTTTTATTTCTTAAAGTTTAGGGTTTCTTAAGGTTTAGCCTTAAGGTTTAGGCGGAAGGGTTTAGGGTTTCTTTGGGTATAAGGTCCAAGTATTTATTTAAGGGTTTATAAGGTTTATCGCTTTAGTGGTTATTGAATTTTTTAGGTTTAGGATTTTAAAAGGGGTTTTCAAGATTGTTATGATTTTTTACTGTTTAGGGGTTCTTACGGCTTAGGGTTTCTTTGGGTTTAGGGCTTATGATTTAAATTTAGAGTTTTTAGGGATTTGGGATTTTAAGGTTGTTTTTAGGTTTAGTGTTTTTAAATGTGTTTTTAGGCTTTAGGGTATGTTGGTGTTTCATAAGTCCTTGTGTTTCCCTAAGGTTTAGTGCTTAGGGTTTCTTAGTGATTTCAGATTTCTTAGGTTTAGGCTTTTAAAGGTGTTGATCTAATATGCTTATGATATGCCCACTCAAGGTTAGCTTGGGGTCACTCGTGATCCTAGGTCTCGTGTTACGTCAAGTGGGTAAGTTCGGGGAGTGACGAAAACAATGTATCAATAAAAAGCCTCTAAAAGACTAGAGATGCTGGGACATGCCCCCAACTAACTCTAGCAAAACTGAAACTAAAATGAAAGACTGAATATAAAACATATAAATCGTCCCAGAAAAACGAGGACTCACCACTGATATTGTTGAATACGTATCGGGAATCGATCTTCGCGTGATCTGAATGTTAAGGACCTGAACCTACATTAAGAGAAGATGTAGCGTAGACTATGTATCAGTAGTTGAAAGTTTCTGAGCATGCATGACATGATAAAGCTGAACAAATATATATAACTTAATAGAGCATATTGAACAATAATATAATCTGAGCATTATTAAGAAGAGTTTAGGTATTTGGTTAAGGGTTTTTAGGTTAGGGTTTAGAGCTTAAATTTTTCTAAAAAAAATTCGGTAAGGAGTCTTTATCAATTTAGGATTGTTAAAGATTTTTTAGGATCATTATTGGTTTTACGATATATGATCACTAAGTTTTTAGGCTTTAGGGTTTTGGACTTAAGATTTTCTAGTGTTCTGTTATGTTTAGAGTAATATTTAGGTATAGGGTTTTAAGGTATTTAGGATTTCTATGTTTTTTAACGATTAAGGGGTTCTTAGATCTTAGGGGATTTATAGGGTTTTTAGGGTCTTGGGTTTTTAAAAGTTTAGGGTGTTAAAAGTTTTTTAGGGTTTCTTTTAATTCATAAAGT
>NC_064288.1:62388659-62391105 GCF_019186545.1 Solanum stenotomum
TAGGGTTTCTTGGTTTAGGATTTAGGGCTTCGGATTTTAGGTTAAGAGTTTTTTACAGTTTATGGTTTTTTTTATGTTTATGATTTTTATGATTAAGGTTTCTAAATGTTTTAGGGTTTCTTAGGTATTTTTAAGAATTTGGATTTCTTAAGATTTAGGGTTACGTAGGTCTAATAAAGGGCATAGGATTTTAAGTTTAGGGTTTTTTCTAAAGCTTAAGGTTTTAAAGGGTTGTTTTTCCGGGTATTATAGTTGTTGGTGTTTAAATGGATTTTAGGGTTTAGCGTTTCTTAGGATTCCATATGGTTTGGGGTTTAAGGTTTAGCCCTATGATTTAGTGTTTCTTAGCATATATTTTTTAGCATTTAGGATTTCTTAGGGTTTGGTTTTTTTAAAGGTTTTTAGGATTTAGGGTTTTGGGCTTAAGATTTTCTAGTGTTCTATTATGTTTAGAGAAATATTTGGGTTTAGGGTTTTAAGGTGTTTAGGATTTCTATGGTGTTTTAACGATTAAGGGTTTCTTAGAATTTAGGGGATTTATAGGGTTTTGGTTTTTTAAAACTTTAGGGTTTTAAAAGTCTTTTAGGTTTTTTTTTATTTCTTAAATTTTAGGGTTTCTGAAGGTTTAGCCTTAAGGTTTAGGCGGAAGGGTTTAGGGTTTCTTTGGGTATAAGGTCTAAGTATTTATTTAAGTGTTTATAAGGTTTAGGGCTTAAGTTTCTGTTGAATTTTTTAGATTTAGGATTTTAAAAGGGGTTTTCAAGATTATTATGATTTTTTACTGTTTAGGGGTTCTTACGGCTTAGGGTTTCTTTGGGTTTCGGGCTTATGATTTTAAATTTATAGTTTTTAGTGATTAGGGATTTTAAGGGTGTTTTTAGGTTTAGTGTTTTAAAAGGTGTTTTTAGGCTTTAGGGTATGTTGGTGTTTCATAAATCCTGGTGTTTCCTTAAGGTTTAGAGCTTAGGGTTTCTTAGGGATTTCAGATTTCTTAGGTTTAGGCTTTTAAAGGTCTTGATCTAATATGCTTATGATATGCCCACTCAAGGTTAGCTTGGGGTCACTCGTGATCCTGGGTCTCGTGTTACCTCAAGTGGGTAAGCTCAGGAAGTGACGAAAACAATGTATGAATAAAAAGCCTCTAAAAGACTAGAGATGCTGGGACCTGCCCCCAACTAACTCTAGCAAAACTGAAACTAAAATGAAAGACTGAATATATAAATCATCCCAGAAAAACGAGGACTCACCACTGATATTGCTGAATACGTATCGGGATTCGATCTCCGCGTGATCTGAATGTTAAGGACCTGAACCTACATTAAGAGGAGATGTAGCGTAGACTATGTATCAGTAGTTGAAAGGTTCTGAGCATGCATGACATGATAAAGCTAAACAAATATATATAACTTAATAGAGCATATTGAACAATGATATAATCTGAGCATTATTAAGAAGAGTTTAGGTATTTGGTTAAGGGTTTTAAGGTTAGGGTTTAGAGCTTAAATTTTTCTAAAAAAAATTCGGTCAGGAGTCTTTTTCAATTTAGGATTGTTAAAGATTTTTTAGGATCAATATTGGTTTTACGATATATGATCTCTAAGGGTTTAGGACTTGGGGTTTTAGATTAAGGAATTTTTTTAGGGTTTTTAAGGTTTGTTTTTGGGATTTTTAGTTTTAGGGTTTTAAAGGTTTTTAGGGGTTAGGTTTTATTAGGATTTAGGATTTCTTAGAGTTTAGGGCTTCTTAGAGTTTCATAAGGCTTAGGGTTGGGGGTCTATTTCTAAGGTTTTGGGTTTAATTTTCTGAGGATTTGAGTTTAACATTTAAGGTCTCCTAGGTTTTTTTTTTTGGGTCATTTAGGGTGTAGGTTTAGTGTTTAGGTTTTAAAGGTTTTTAGTGTTTAGGTTTTCTTAGGATTTAGGATTTTTTAGTATTTAGAGCTTCTTAGAGTTTCATAAGGCTTAGGGCTGGGGGTTTATCCCTAAGGTTTAGGGTTTGGGTTTCTTAGGGTTTGGGTTTTGGGTTTATGATTTTTAAGGGTTTAGGGTTCAAGGTTTAGAGTTTGGGATTTATGGTTCTTTAGGTTTAGGGGTTTTAAACTTTTTTTTGTAGGTTTTTTAGGATCTAGGTTTTCTTAGTGATTTTTAGGGTTTAGGTTTTCTTAGTGATTTTTTAGGGTTTAGGGTTTAGGATCATAGGTTTTGGGGTATTAAGGTTTATAAGGGTTTAGGAGTTATAGTTTCTTAGGGTTTCTTGGTTTAGGATTTAGGGCTTCGGATTTTAGGTTAAGAGTTTTTTACAGTTTATGGTTTTTTTTATGTTTATGATTTTTATGATTAAGGTTTCTAAATGTTTTAGGGTTTCTTAGGTATTTTTAAGAATTTGGATTTCTTAAGATTTAGGGTTACGTAGGTCTATTAAAGGGCATAGGATTTTAAGTTTAGGG
>NC_064288.1:62391205-62397635 GCF_019186545.1 Solanum stenotomum
AATGTATGAATAAAAAGTTTCTAAAAGATTTGAGATGCTGGGACATGCCCCCAACTAAAATGAAAGACTGAATATAAAACATATAAATCGTCCTAGAAAAACGAGGTCTCACCACTGATATTGCTGAATACGTATCGGGAATCGATCTCCGCGAGATCTTAATGTTAAGGACCTGATCCTACATTAAGAGAAGATGTAGCGTAGACTATGTATCAGTAGTTGAAAGATTCTGAACATGCATGACTTGATAAAGTTGAACAAATATAAATAACTTAATAGGGCATATTGAACAATGATATAATCCGAGCATTATTAAGAAGAGTTTAGGTATTTGGTTAACGGTTTTTAGTTTAAGGTTTAGAGCTTAAGTTTTTCTTAAAAAAATTCGGTCAAGAGTTTTTTTCAATTTGGGATTGTTAAAGATTTTTTAGGATCATTATTGTTTTTACGAAATATGATCTCTAAGGGTTTAGGACTTGGGGTTTTAGATTAAAGAATTTTTTTAGGGTTTTTAAGGTTTGTTTTCGAGATTTTTAGTTTTAGGGTTTTAAAGGTTTTTAGGGGTTAGATTTTATTATGATTTAGGATTTCTTAGAGTTTAGGGCTTCTTAGAGTTTCAAAAGGATTAGGGTTGGGGGTTTATCCCTAAGGTTTAGGGTTTAATTTTCTTAGGATTTGAGTTTAACATTTAACGTCTCCTAGGTTTTTTTGGTTCATTTAGGGTGTAGGGTTTAGTGTTTATGTTTTAAAGGTTTTTAGTGTTTAGGTTTTCTTAGGATTTAGGATTTTTTAGGATTTAGGGCTTCTTAGAGTTTCATATGGCTTAGGGCTGGGGGTTTATCCCTAAGGTTTAGGGTTTGGGTTTCTTAGGGATTTGAGTTTAACATTTAAGGTCTCCTTGATTTTTTTTGGTCATTTAGGGTGTAGGGTGTAGTGTTTAGGTTTAGGGTTTTTCTATGGTTTAGGGTTCAGGTTTGTTAGGTTTAAGATTTTTTAGGTTTAGAGTTTTTAAAGTTTTTTTTGTAGTTTTTTAGTGTTTAGTTTTCTTAGGATTTAGGATTTCTTAGGGTTTAGGGCTTCTTAGAGTTTCATAAGGCTTAGGGTTGGGGGTTTATCCCTAAGGTTTAGGGTTTAGGTTTCGTCGGGTTTGAATTGAACCTTTCAGGTCTCCTACGTTTATTTTGGGTCATTTAGTGTGTAGGGTTTAGTGTTTTAGGTTTAGGGTTTTTCTAGAATAGGGTTTAGGTTTGTTAGGTTTAAGATTTTTTAGAGGTTTTCTAGGTTTTAATGTTTTTTAAGTTTTTCTTTGTTGTTCTTTTAGGGTTTTGGGTTTCTTAGTGCTTTTTTGGGTTTAGGGTTTTCTTAGGGTTTGGGTTTTGGGCTTATGATTTATAAGGGTTTAGGGTTCAAGGTTTAGAGTTTGGGATTTATGGTTCTTTAGGTTTAGGTGTTTTAAACTTTTTTTTTAGGTTTTTAAGGGTTTAGGTTTTCTTAGTGATTTTTAGGGTTTAGGCTTTCTTAGTGATTTTTTAGGGTTTAGGGTTTAGGATCATAGGTTTTAGGGTATTAGGGTTTATAACGGTTTAGGAGTTAGAGTTTCTTAGGGTTTCTTGGTTTAGGATTTAGCGCTTCGGATTTTAGGTTAAGAGCTTTTTAGAGTTTATGGTTTTTTTTATGTTTATGATTTTTATGATTAAGGTTTTTAAATGTTTTACGGTTTCCTAGGTATTTTTAAGAATTTGGATTTCTTAAGATTTAGGGTTACGTAGGCCTAATATAGGGCATAGGATTTTAAGTTTAAGGTTTTTTCTAGAGCTTATGGTTTTAGAGGGTTTTTTTTCCGGGTATTATAGTTGTAGGTGTTTAAATGGATTTTAGGGTTTAGGGTTTCTTAGGATTCCATATGGTTTGCGGTTTAAGGTTTAGCCCTATGATTTAGAGTTTCTTAGCGTATATTATTTAGCGTTTAGGATTTCTTAGGGTTTGGTTTTTTTAAGAGATTTTAGGATTTAGGGTTTTGGGCTTAAGATTTTCTAGTGTTCTATTAGGTTTAGAGTAATATTTAGGTTTAGGGTTTTAAGGTGTTTAGGATTTCTACGGTTTTTTAACGATTAAGGGGTTCTAAGATCTTAGGGGATTTATATGGTTTTTAGGGTTTTGGGTTTTTAAAAGTTTAGGGTTTTAAAAGTCTTTTAGGGTTTTCTTTTATTTCTTAAAGTTTAGGGTTTCTTACGGTTTAGCCTTAAGGTTTAGACGGAAGAGTTTAGGGTTTCTTTGGGTATAAGGTCTAAGTATTTATTTAAGGGTTTTTAAGGTTTAGGGCTTAAGTTTTTGTTGAATTTTTTAGGTTTAGGATTTTAAAAGGGGTTTTCAAGATTGTTATGATTTTTTACCGTTTAGGGGTTCTTATGGCTTAGGGTTTCTTTGGGTTTAGGGCTTAGGATTTTAAATTAAGAGCTTTTAGGGATTAGGGATTTTAAGGGTGTTTTCAGGTTTAGTGTTTTTAAAGGTGTTTTTATGCTTTAGGGTCTGTTGGTATTTCATAAGTCCTGGGTTTTCCCTAAGGTATAGGGTTTAGGGTTTCTTAGGGATTTCAGATTTCTTAGGCTTAGGCTTTTAAAGGTGTTGATCTAATATGCTTATGATATGCCCACTCAAGGTTAGCTTGGGGTCACTCGTGATCCTAGGTCTCGTGCTACGTCAAGTGGGTAACACCGGGGAGTGACGAAAACAATGTATGAATAAAAAGTTTCTAAAAGATTTGAGATGCTGGGACATGCCCCCAACTAAAATGAAAGACTGAATATAAAACATATAAATCGTCCTAGAAAAACGAGGACTCACCACTGATATTGCTGAATACGTATCGGGAATCGATCTCCGCGAGATCTTAATGTTAAGGACCTGATCCTACATTAAGAGAAGATGTAGCGTAGACTATGTATCAGTAGTTGAAAGATTCTGAACATGCATGACTTGATAAAGTTGAACAAATATAAATAACTTAATAGGGCATATTGAACAATGATATAATCCGAGCATTATTAAGAAGAGTTTAGGTATTTGGTTAACGGTTTTTAGTTTAAGGTTTAGAGCTTAAGTTTTTCTTAAAAAAATTCGGTCAAGAGTTTTTTTCAATTTGGGATTGTTAAAGATTTTTTAGGATCATTATTGTTTTTACGATATATGATCTCTAAGGGTTTAGGACTTGGGGTTTTAGATTAAAGAATTTTTTTAGGGTTTTAAAGGTTTGTTTTCGAGATTTTTAGTTTTAGGGTTTTAAATGTTTTTAAGGGTTAGATTTTATTATGATTTAGGATTTCTTAGAGTTTAGGGCTTCTTAGAGTTTCAAAAGGCTTAGGGTTGGGGGTTTATCCCTAAGGTTTAGGGTTTAATTTTCTTAGGATTTGAGTTTAACATTTAACGTCTCCTAGGTTTTTTTGGTTCATTTAGGGTGTAGGGTTTAGTGTTTATGTTTTAAAGGTTTTTAGTGTTTAGGTTTTCTTAGGATTTAGGATTTTTTAGGATTTAGGGCTTCTTAGAGTTTCATATGGCTTAGGGCTGGGGGTTTATCCCTAAGGTTTAGGGTTTGGGTTTCTTAGGGATTTGAGTTTAACATTTAAGGTCTCCTTGATTTTTTTTGGGTCATTTTGGGTGTAGGGTGTAGTGTTTAGGTTTAAGGTTTTTCTATGGTTTGGGGTTCAGGTTTGTTAGGTTTAAGATTTTTTAGGTTTAGAGTTTTTAAAGTTTTTTTTGTAGTTTTTTAGTGTTTAGTGTTCTTAGGATTTAGGATTTCTTAGGGTTTAGGGCTTCTTAGAGTTTCATAAGGCTTAGGGTTGGGGGTTTATCCCTAAGGTTTAGGGTTTAGGTTTCTTCGGGTTTGA
Organism: Solanum stenotomum; assembly: GCF_019186545.1. Taxonomy (NCBI): domain Eukaryota; kingdom Viridiplantae; phylum Streptophyta; class Magnoliopsida; order Solanales; family Solanaceae; genus Solanum; species Solanum stenotomum. The sequence goes on from NC_064288.1 coordinate 62,395,090, forward strand.
ATTGAACATTTAAGGTCTCCTACGTTTATTTTGGGTCATTTAGTGTGTAGGGTTTAGTGTTTTAGGTTTAGGGTTTTTCTAGAATAGGGTTTAGGTTTGTTAGATTTAAGACTTTTTAGACGTTTTCTAGGTTTTAATGTTTTTTAAGTTTTTCTTTGTTATTTTTTTAGGTTTATGGGCTTCTTAGTGCTTTTTTGGGTTTAGGGTTTTCTTAGGGTTTGGGTTTTGGGCTTATGATTTATAAGGGTTTAGGGTTAAAGGTTAAAGGTTCAAGGTTTAGAGTTTGGGATTTATGGTTCTTTAGGTTTAGGGGTTTTAAACTTTTTTTTTAGGTTTTTAGGGTTTAGGTTGTCTTAGTGATTTTTAGGGTTTAGGCTTTCTTAGTGATTTTTTAGGGTTTAGGGTTTAGGATCATAGGTTTTAGGGTATAAGGGTTTATAACGGTTAAGGAGTTAGAGTTTCTTAGGGTTTCTTGGTTTAGGATTTAGCGCTTCGGATTTTAGGTTAAGAGCTTTTTTGAGTTTATGGTTTTTTTTTGTGTTTATGATTTTTATGATTAACGTTTTTAAATGTTTTACGGTTTCCTAGGTATTTTTAAGAATTTGGATTTCTTAAGATTTAGGGTTACGTAGGCCTAATATAGGGCATAGGATTTTAAGTTTAAGGTTTTTTCTAGAGCTTACGGTTTTAGAGGGTTTTTTATCCGTGTATTATAGTTGTAGGTGTTTAAATGGATTTTAGGGTTTAGGGTTTCTGAGGATTCCATATGGTTTGCGGTTTAAGGTTTAGCCCTATGATTTAGAGTTTCTTAGCGTATATTATTTAGCGTTTAGGATTTCTTAGGGTTTGGTTTTCGTAAGATATTTTAGGATTTAGGGTTTTGGGTTTAAGATTTTCTAGTGTTCTATTAGGTTTAGAGTAATATTTAGGTTTAGGGTTTTAAGGTGTTTAGGATTTCTACGGTTTTTTAACGATTAAGGGGTTCTAAGATCTTAGGGGATTTATATGGTTTTTAGGGTTTTGTGTTTTTAAAAGTTTAGGGTTTTAAAAGTCTTTTAGGGTTTTCTTTTATTTCTTAAAGTTTAGGATTTCTTACGGTTTAGCCTTAAGGTTTAGACGGAAGAGTTTAGGGTTTCTTTGGGTATAAGGTCTAAGTATTAATTTAATGGTTTTTAAGGTTTAGGGCTTAAGTTTTTGTTGAATTTTTTAGGTTTAGGATTTTAAAAGGGGTTTTCAAGATTGTTATGATTTTTACCGTTTAGGGGTTCTTATGGCTTAGGGTTTCTTAGGGATTTCAGATTTCTCAGGTTTAGGCTTTTAAAGGTGTTGATCTAATATGCTTATGATATGCCCACTCAAGGTTAGCTTGGAGTCACACGTGATCCTAGGTCTCGTGTTACGTCAAGTGGGTAACACCGGGGAGTGACGAAAACAATGTATGAATAAAAAGCCTCTAAAAGACTTGAGATGCTGGGACATGCCCCCAACTAAGTCTAGAAAAACTGAAACTAAAATGAAAGACTGAATATAAAACATATAAATCGTCCTAGAAAAACGAGGACTAACCACTGATATTGCTGAATACGGATTGGGAATCGATCTCCGCGTGATCTTAATGTTACGGACCTGAACCTACATTAAGAGAAGATGTATCGTAGACTATGTATCAGTAGTTGAAAGATTCTGAACATGCATGACTTGATAAAGTTGAACAAATATAAATAACTTAATAGGACATATTGAACAATGATATAATCCGAGCATTATTAAGAAGAGTTTAGATATTTGGTTAAGGGTTTTTAGTTTAAGGTTTAGAGCTTAAGTTTTTCTTAAAAAAATTCGGTCAAGAGTTTTTTTCAATTTGGGACTGTTAAAGATTTTTTAGGATCATTATTGTTTTTACGATATATGATCTCTAATGGTTTAGGACTTGGGGTTTTAGATTAAAGAATTTTTTTAGGGTTTTTAAGGTTTGTTTTCGAGATTTTTAGTCTTAGGGTTTTAAAGGTTTTTAGGGGTTAGATTTTATTATGATTTAGGATTTCTTAGAGTTTAGGGCTTCTTAGAGTTTCATAAGGCTTAGGGTTGGGGGTTTATCCCTAAGGTTTAGGGTTTAATTTTCTTAGGATTTGAGTTTAACATTTAACGTCTCCTAGAATTTTTTTGGTTCATTTAGGGTGTAGGGTTTAGTGTTTATGTTTTAAAGGTTTTTAGTGTTTAGGTTTTCTTAGGATTTAGGATTTTTTAGGATTTAGGGCTTCTTAGAGTTTCATATGGGTTAGGGCTAGGGGTTTATCCCTAAGGTTTAGGGTTTAGGTTTCTTAGGGTTTGAGTTTAACATTTAAGGTCTCCTTGATTTTTTTTGGGTCATTTAGGGTTTAGGGTTTAGTTTTTAGGTCTAGGGCTTTTCTATGGTTTAGGGTTTAGGTTTGTTAGATTTAAAACTTTTTTGTAGTTTTTTAGTGTTTAGTTTTCTTAGGATTTAGGATTTCTTAGGGTTTAGGGCATCTTAGATTTACATAAGGCTTAGAGTTGGGGGTTTATCC
>NC_064288.1:62397735-62398792 GCF_019186545.1 Solanum stenotomum
GAATAAAAAGCCTCTAAAAGACTTGAGAGGCTGGGACATGCCCCCAACTAAGTCTAGAAAAACTGAAACTAAAATGAAAGACTGAATATAAAACATATAAATCGTCCTAGAAAAACGAGGACTAACCACTGATATTGCTGAATACGGATCGGGAATCGATCTCTGCGTGATCTTAATGGTAAGGACCTGAACCTACATTAAGAGAAGATGTAGCGTAGACTATGTATCAGTAGTTAAAAGATTCTGAACATGCATGACTTGATAAAGTTGAACAAATATATATAACTTAATAGGGCATATTGAACAATGATATAATCCGAGCATTATTAAGAAGAGTTTAGATATTTGGTTAAGGGTTTTTAGTTTAAGGTTTAGAGCTTAAGTTTTTCTAAAAAAAATTCGGTCAAGAGTTTTTTTCAATTTGGGATTGTTAAAGATTTTTTAGGATCATTATTGTTTTTACGATATATGATCTCTAATGGTTTAGGACTTGGGGTTTTAGATTAAAGAATTTTTTTAGGGTTTTTAAGGTTTGTTGTCGAGATTTTTAGTCTTAGGGTTTTAAAGGTTTTTAGGGATTAGATTTTATTATGATTTAGGATTTCTTAGAGTTTAGGGCTTCTTAGAGTTTCACAAGGCTTAGGGTTGGGGGTTTATCCCTAAGGTTTAGGGTTTAATTTTCTTAGGATTTGAGTTTAACATTTAACGTCTCCTAGATATTTTTTGGTTCATTTAGGGTGTAGGGTTTAGTGTTTATGTTTTAAAGGTTTTTAGTGTTTAGGTTTTCTTAGGATTTAGGATTTTTTAGGATTTAGGGCTTCTTAGAGTTTCATATGGGTTAGGGCTGGGGGTTTATCCCTAAGGTTTAGGGTTTGGGTTTCTTAGGGTTTGAGTTTAACATTTAAGGTCTCCTCTATTTTTTTTGGGTCATTTAGGGTTTAGGGTTTAGTGTTTAGTTCTAGGGTTTTTCTATGGTTTAGGGTTTAGGTTTGTTAGATTTAAAATTTTTTTGTAGTTTTTTAGTGTTTAGTTTTCTTAGGATTTAGGATTTCTTAGG
>NC_064288.1:62399964-62409929 GCF_019186545.1 Solanum stenotomum
TTTTTACCGTTTAGGGGTTCTTATGGCTTAGGGTTTCTTTGGGTTTAGGGCTTAGGATTTTAAATTAAGAGCTTTTAGGGATTAGGGATTTTAAGGGTGTTTTCAGGTTTAGTGTTTTTAAAGGTGTTTTTATGCTTTAGGGTCTGTTGGTATTTCATAAGTCCTGGGTTTTCCCTAAGGTATAGGGTTTAGGGTTTCTTAGGGATTTCAGATTTCTTAGGTTTAGGCTTTTAAAGGTGTTGATCTAATATGCTTATGATATGCCCACTCAAGGTTAGCTTGGGGTCACTCGTGATCCTAGGTCTCGTGTTACGTCAAGTGGGTAACACCGGGGAGTGACGAAAACAATGTATGAATAAAAAGTTTCTAAAAGACATGAGATGCTGGGACATGCCCCCAACTAAAATGAAAGACTGAATATAAAACATATAAATCGTCCTAGAAAAACGAGGGCTCACCACTGATATTGCTGAATACGGATCCGGAATCGATCTCCGCGTGATTTTAATGTTAAGGACCTGAACCTACATTAAAAGAAGATGTAGCGTAGACTATGTATCAGTATTTGAAAGATTCTGAACATGCATGACTTGATAAAGTTGAACAAATATATATAACTTAATAGGGCATATTGAACAATGATATAATCCGAGCATTATTAAGAAGAGTTTAGGTATTTGGTTAAGGGTTTTTAGTTTAAGGTTTATAGCTTAAGTTTTTCTAAAAAAAAATCGGTCAAGAGTTTTTTTCAATTTGGGATTGTTAAAGATTTTTTAGGATCATTATTGTTTTTACGATATATGATCTCTAAGGGTTTAGGACTTGGGGTTTTGGATTAAAGAATTTTTTTAGGGTTTTTAAGGTTTGTTTTCGAGATTTTTAGTTTTAGGGTTTTAAAGGTTTTTAGGGGTTAGATTTTATTATGATTTAGGATTTCTTAGAGTTTAGGGCTTCTTAGAGTTTCATAAGGCTTAGGGTTGGGGGTTTATGCCTAAGGTTTAGGGTTTAATTTTCTTAGGATTTGAGTTTAACATTTAACGTTTCCTAGGTTTTTTTTGGTTCATTTAGGGTGTAGGGTTTAGTGTTTATGTTTTTAAGGTTTTTAGTGTTTAGGTTTTCTTAGGATTTAGGATTTTTTAGGATTTAGGGCTTCTTAGAGTTTCATATGGCTTAGGGCTGGGGGTTTATCCCTAAGGTTTAGGGTTTGGGTTTCTTTGGGTTTGAGTTTAACATTTAAGGTCTCCTCGATTTTTTTGGGCTCATTTAGGGTTTAGGGTTTAGTGTTTAGGTCTAGGGTTTTTCTATGGTTTATGGTTTAGGTTTGTTAGATTTAAAAAATTTTAAAAGTTTTTTTTGTAGTTTTTTACTGTTTAGTTTTCTTAGGATTTAGGATTTCTGAGGGTTTAGGGCTTCTTAGAGTTTCATAAGGATTAGGGTTGGGGGTTTATCCCTAAGGTTTAGGGTTTAGGTTTCTTAGGGTTCGAATTGAACATTTGAGGTCTCCTACATTTTTTTTTGGGTCATTTAGGTTGCAGGGTTTAGTATTTTAGGTTTAGGGTTTTTCTAGAATAGGGTTTAGGTTTGTTAGGTTTATGATTTTTTAGAGGTTTTCTAGGTTTTAATGTTTTTTAAGTTTTTCTTTGTTGTTTTTTAGGGTTTTGGGTTTCTTAGTGCTTTTTTTGGTTTAGGGTTTGGGGTTTTCTTAGGATTTGGGTTTTGGGGTTATGAATATAAGGGTTTAGGGTTCAAGATTGTTATGATTTTTTACCGTTTAGGGGTTCTTATGACTTAGGGTTTCTTAGGGATTTCAAATTTCTTAGGTTTAGGCTTTTAAAGGTGTTGATCTAATATGCTTATGATATGTCCACTCAAGGTTAGCTTGGAGTCACTCGTGATCCTAAGTCTCGTGTTACGTCAAGTGGGTAAGCTCGGGGAGTGACGAAAACAATGTATGAATAAAAAGACTCTAAAAGACTAGAGATGCTGGGACATGCCCCCAACTAACTCTAGCAAAACTGAAACTAAAATGAAAGACTGAATATAAAACATATAAATCGTCCCAGAAAAACGAGGACTCACCACTGATATTGCTGAATACATATCGGGAACCGATCTCCGCGTGATCTGAATGTTAAGGACATGAACCTACATTAAGAGAAGATGTAGCGTAGACTATGTATCAGTAGTTGAAAGATTATGAGCATGAATGACATGATAAAGATGAACAAATATATATAACTTAATAGAGCATATTGAACAATGATATAATCTGAGCATTATTAGGAAGAGTTTAGGTATTTGGTTAAGGGTTTTTACGTTAGGGTTTAGAGCTTAAATTTTTCTAAAAAAATTCGGTCAGGAGTCTTTTTCAATTTAGGATTGTTAAACATTTTTTAGAATCATTATTGGTTTTACTATATATGATCTCTAAGAGTTTAGGACTTGGGGTTTTAGATTAAGGAATTTTTTTAGGGTTTTTAAGGTTTGTTTTTGGGATTTTTAGTTTTAGGGTTTTAAAGGTTTTTAGGGGTTAGGTTTTATTAGGATTTAGGATTTCTTAGAGTTTAGGGCTTCTTAGAGTTTCATAAGGCTTAGGGTTGGGGGTTTATCCCTAAGGTTTAAGGTTTCATTTTCTTAGGATTTGAGTTTAACATTTAAGGTCTCCTAGGTTTTTTTTTTGGGTCATTTAGGGTGTAGGGTTTGGTGTTTAGGTTTTAAAGGTTTTTAGTTCTTAGGTTTTCTTAGGATTTAGGATTTTTTAGTATTTAGGGCTTCTTAGAATTTCAGCTTCTTAGAATTTCATAAGGCTTAGGGCTGGGGGTTTATCCCTAAGGTTTAGGTTTTGGGTTTCTTAGGGTTTGGGTTTTGGGCTTATGAATTTTAAGGGTTTAGGGTTCAAGGTTTAGAGTTTGGGATTTATGGTTCTTTAGGTTTAGGGCTTTTAAACTTTTTTTTTTAGGTTTTTTAGGATTTAGGTTTTCTTAGTGATTTTTAGGGTTTAGGTTTTCTTAGTGATTTTTTAGGGTTTATGGTTTAGGATCATTGGTTTTAGGGTATTAAGGTTTATAAGGGTTTAGGAGTTATAGTTTCTTAGGGTTTCTTGGTTTAGGATTTAGGGCTTTGGATTTTAGGTTAAGAGTTTTTTACAGTTTATGGTTTTTTTTATGTTTATGATTTTTATGATTAAGGTTTCTAAATGTTTTAGGGTTTCTTAGGTATTTTTAAGAATTTGGATTTCTTAAGATTTAGGGTTACGTAGGTCTAATAAAGGGCATAGGATTTTAAGTTTAGGGTTTTTTCTAAAGCTTAAGGTTTTAAAGGGTTTTTTTTCCGGGTATTATAGTTGTTGGTGTTTAAATGGATTTTAGGGTTTAGGGTTTCTTAGGATTCCATATGGTTTGGGGTTTAAGGTTTAGCCCTATGATTTAGAGTTTCTTAGCGTATATTATTTAGCGTTTAGGATTTCTTAGGGTTTGGTTTTTTTAAGGGTTTTTAGGATTTAGGGTTTTGGGCTTAAGATTTTCTAGTGTTCTATTAGGTTTAGAGTAATATTTAGGTTTAGGGTTTTAAGGTGTTTAGGATTTCTATGGTTTTTTAACGATTAAGGGTTTCTTAGAATTTAGGGGATTTATAGGGTTTTTAGGGTTTTGGGTTTTTAAATCTTTAGGGTTTTAAAAGTCTTTTAGGTTTTTTTTTATTTCTTAAAGTTTAGGGTTTCTTAAGGTTTAGCCTTAAGGTTTAGGCGGAAGGGTTTAGGGTTTCTTTGGGTATAAGGTCTAAGTATTTATTTAAGGGTTTATAAGGTTTAGGGCTTAAGTTTTTGTTGAATTTTTTAGGTTTAGGATTTTAAAAGGGGTTTTCAAGATTGTTATGATTTTTTACTGTTTAGGGGTTCTTATGGCTTAGGGTTTCTTTGGGTTTAGGGCTTATTATTTTAAATTTAGAGTTTTTAGGGATTAGGGATTTTAAAGGTGTTTTTAGGTTTAGTGTTTTTAAAGGTGTTTTTAGGCTTTAGGGTATGTTGGTGTTTCATAAGTCCTGGTGTTTCCCTAAGGTTTAGTGCTTAGGGTTTCTTAGGGATTTCAGATTTCTTAGGATTAGGCTTTTAAAGGTGTTGATCTAATATGCTTATGATATGTCCACTCAAGGTTAGCTTGGGGTCACTCGTGATCCTAGGTCTCGTGTTACGTCAAGTGGGTAAACTCGGGGAGTGACGAAAACAATGTATGAATAAAAAGCCTCTAAAATACTAGAGATGCTGGGACATGCCCCCAACTAACTCTAGCAAAACTGAAACTAAAATGAAAGACTGAATATAAAACATATAAATCGTCCTAGAAAAATGAGGACTCACCACTGATATTGCTGAAAACGTATCGGGAACCGATCTCCGCGTGATCTGAATGTTAAGGATCTGAACCTACATTAAGAGAAGATGTAGCGTAGACTATGTATCAGTAGTTGAAAGATTCTGATCACGCATGACATGATAAAGTAGAACAAATATATATAACTTAATAGAGCATATTGAACAATGATATAATCTGAGCATTATTAAGAAGAGTTTAGGTATTTGGTTTAGGGTTTTTAGGTTAGGGTTTAGAGCTTAAATATTTCTAAAAAAAATTCGGTCAGGAGTGTTTTTCAATTTAGGATTGTTAAAGATTTTTTAGGATCATTATTGGTTTTACGATATATGATCTCTAAGGGTTTAGGACTTGGGGTTTTAGATTAAGGGATTTTTTTAGGGTTTTTAAGGTTTGTTTTTGGGATTTTTAGTTTTAGGGTTTTAAAGGTTTTTAGGGGTTAGGTTTTATTAGGATTTAGGATTTCTTAGAGTTTAGGGCTTCTTAGAGTTTCATAAGGCTTAGGGTTGGGGGTTTATCCCTAAGGTTTAGGGTTTAATTTTCTTAGGATTTGAGTTTAACGTTTAAGGTCTCCTAGGTTTTTTTTTTTGGGTCATTTAGGGTGTAGGGTTTAGTGTTTAGGTTTTAAAGGTTTTTATTGTCTAGGTTTTCTTAGGATTTAGGATTTTTTAGTATTTAGGGCTTCTTAGAATTTCATAAGGCTTAGGGTTGGGGGTTTATCCCTAAGGTTTAGGGTTTGGGTTTCTTAGGGATTGGGTTTTGGGCTTATGATTTTTAAGGGTTTAGGGTTCAAGGTTAAGAATTTTGGATTTATGGTTATTTAGGTTTAGGGGTTTTAAACTTTTTTTTTTAGGTTTTTTAGGATTTAGATTTTCTTAGTGATTTTTAGGGTTTAGGTTTTAGGATCATAGGTTTTAGGGTATTAAGGTTTATACGGGTTTAGGAGTTATAGTTTCTTAGGGTTTCTTGGTTTAGGATTTAGTGCTTCAGATTTTAGGTTAAGAGTTTTTTACAGTTTATGGTTTTTTTTATGTTTATGATTTTTATGATTATGGTTTCTAAATGTTTTAGGGTTTCTTAGGTATTTTTAAGAATTTGGATTTCTTAAGATTTAGGGTTACGTAGGTCTAATAAAGGGCATAGGATTTTAAGTTTAGGGTTTTTTCTAATGCTTAAGGTTTTAAAGGGTTTTTTTTCCGGGTATTATAGTTGTTGGTGTTTAAATGGATTTTAGGGTTTAGGGTTTCTTAGGATNGTTTAGAGTTTGGGATTTATGGTTCTTTAGGTTTAGGGGTTTGAAACGTTTTTTTTTTAAGTATTTTAGGCTTTAGGTTTTCTTAGTGATTTTTGGGGTTTAGGTTTTCTTAGTGATTTTTTAGGGTTTAGGGTTTAGGATCATAGGTTTTAGGGTATTAAGGTTTATATGGGTTTAGGAGTTGTAGTTTCTTAGGGTTTCTTGGTTTAGGATTTAGGGCTTCGGATTTTAGGTTAAGAGTTTTTTACAGTTTATGGTTTTTTTAATGTTTATAATTTTTATGATTAAGGTTTCTAAATGTTTTAGGGTTTCTTAGGTATTTTTAAGAATTTGGATTTCTTAAGATTTAGTGTTACATAGGTCTAATAAAGGGCATAGGATTTTAAGTTTAGGGTTTTTTCTAAAGCTTAAGGTTTTAAAGGGTTTTTTTTCCGGGTATTATAGCAGTACGTGTTTAAATGGATTTTAGGGTGTAGGGTTTCTTAGGATTCCATATGGTTTGGGGTTTAAGGTTTAGCCCTATGATTTAGAGTTTCTTAGCGTATATTATTTAGCGTTTAGGATTTCTTAGGGTTTGGTTTTTTTAAGGGTTTTTAGGATTTAGGGTTTTGGGCTTAAGATTTTGTAGTGTTCTATTAGGTTTAGAGTAATATTTAGTTTTAAGGGTCTTAAGATTATGGTGTTCTTTGATTTTAGGGGATTTATAGGGTTTTTAGGGTTTTGGGTTTTTAAAAGTTTAGGGTTTTAAAAGTCTTTTAGGGATTTTTTAATTTCTTGAAGTTTAGGGTTTCTTAGGGTTTAGCCTTAAGGTTTAGGCGAAAGGGTTTAGGGTTTCTTTGGGTATAAGGTCAATGTATTTATTTAAGCGTTTATAAGGTTTAGGGCTTAAGTTTTTGTTGAATTTTTTAGGTTTAGGATTTTAAAAGGGGTTGTCAAGATTGTTATGATTTTTTACTGTTTAGGGGTTCTTACGGCTTAGGGTTTCATTGGGTTTAGGGCTTATTATTTTAAATTTAGAGTTTTTAGGGATTAGGGATTTTAAGGGTGTTTTTAGGTTTTGTGTTTTTAAAGGTGTTTTTAGGCTTTAGGGTATGTTGGTGTTTCATAAGTCCTGGTGTTTCCCTAAGGTTTAGGGTTTAGGGTTTATTAGGGATTTCAGATTTCTTAGGTTTTGGATTTTAAAGGTGTTGATCTAATATGCTTGTGATATGCCAACTCAAGGTTAGCTTGGGGTCACTCGTGATCCTAGGTCTCGTGTTACGTCAAGTGGGTAACACCGGGGAGTGCGTAAACAATGTATGAATAAAAAGCCTCTAAAAGACTTGAGATGCTGGGACATGCCCCCAAGTAAGTCTAGAAAAACTGAAACTAAAATGAAAGACTGAATATAAAACATATAAATCGTCCTAGAAAAACGAGGACTAACCACTGATATTGCTGAATACGGATCGGGAATCGATCTCCGCGTGATCTTAATGTTAAGGACCTGAACCTACATTAAGAGAAGATGTAGCGTAGACTATGTATCAGTAGTTGAAAGATTCTGAGCATGCATGACATGATAAAGTTGAACAAATATATATAACTTAATAGAGCATATTGAACAATGATATAATCTGAGCATTATTAAGAAGAGTTTAGGTATTTGGTTAAGGGTTTTTAGGTTAGGGTTTAGAGCTTAAGTTTTTCTAAAAAAAATTCGGTCAAGAGTTTTTTTCAATTTAGGATTGTTAAAGATTTTTTAGGATCATTATTGGTTTTACGATATATGAGCTCTAAGGGTTTAGGACTTGGGGTTTTAGATTAAGGAATTTTTTTAGGGTTTTTAAGGTTTGTTTTTGGGATTTTTAGTTTTAGTGTTTTAAAGGTTTTTAGGGGTTAGGTTTTATTAGGATTTAGGATTTCTTAGAGTTTGGGGCTTCTTAGAGTTTCATAAGGCTTAGGGTTGGGGGTTTATCCCTAAGGTTTAGGGTTTAATTTTCTTAGGATTTGAGTTTAACATTTAAGGTCTCCTAGGTTTTTTTTTTAGGTCATTTAGGGTGTAGGGTTTAGTGTTTAGGTTTTAAAGGTTTTTAGTGTTTAGGTTTTCTTAGGATTTAGGATTTTTTAGTATTTAGGGCTTCTTAGAGTTTCATAAGGCTTAGGGCTGGGGGTTTATCCCTAAGGTTTAGGGTTTGGGTTTCTTAGGGTTTGGGTTTTGGGCTTATGATTTTTAAGGGTTTAGGGTTCAAGGTTTAGAGTTTGGGATTTATGGTTCTTTAGGTTTAGGGGTTTTAAACTTTTTTTTTTAGGTTTTTTAGGATTTAGGTTTTCTTAGTGATTTTTAGGGTTTAGGTTTTCTTAGTGATTTTTTAGGGTTTAGGGTTTAGGATCATAGGTTTTAGGTTATTAAGGTTTATAAGGGTTTTGGAGTTATAGTTTCTTAGGGTTTCTTGGTTTAGGATTTAGGGCTTCGGATTTTAGGTTAAGAGTTTTTTACAGTTTATGGTTTTTTTTATGTTTATGATTTTTATGATTAAGGTTTCTAAATGTTTTAGGGTTTCTTAGGTATTTTTAAGAATTTGGATTTCTTAAGATTTAGGGTTACGTAGGTCTAATAAAGGGCATAGGATTTTAAGTTTAGGGTTTTTTCTAAAGCTTAAGGTTTTAAAGGGTTGTTTTTCCGGGTATTATAGTTGTTGGTGTTTAAATGGATTTTAGGGTTTAGCGTTTCTTAGGATTCCATATGGTTTGGGGTTTAAGGTTTAGCCCTATGATTTAGTGTTTCTTAGCATATATTATTTAGCGTTTAGGATTTCTTAGGGTTTGGTTTTTTTAATGGTTTTTAGGATTTAGGGTTTTGGGCTTAAGATTTTCTAGTGTTCTATTATGTTTAGAGAAATATTTAGGTTTAGGGTTTTAAGGTGTTTAGGATTTCTATGGTTTTTTAACGATTAAGGGTTTCTTAGAATTTAGGGGATTTATAGGGTTTTTAGGGTTTTGGTTTTTTAAAACTTTAGGGTTTTAAAAGTCTTTTAGGTTTTTTTTTTATTTCTTAAAGTTTAGGGTTTCTGAAGGTGTAGCCTTAAGGTTTAGGTAGAAGGGTTTAAGGTTTCTTTGGGTATAAGGTCTAAGTATTTATTTAAGCGTTTATAAGGTTTAGGGCTTAAGTTTCTGTTGAATTTTTTGGGTTTAGGATTTTAAAAGGGGTTTTCAAGATTATTATGATTTTTTACTGTTTAGGGGTTCTTACGGCTTAGGGTTTCTTTGGGTTTAGGGCTTATGATTTTAAATTTATAGTTTTTAGGGATTAGGGATTTTAAGGGTGTTTTTGGGTTTAGTGTTTTAAAAGGTGTTTTTAGACTTTAGGGTATGTTGGTGTTTCATAAGTCCTGGTGTTTCCCTAAGGTTTAGAGCTTAGGGTTTCTTAGGGATTTCAGATTTCTTAGGTTTAGGCTTTTAAAGGTGTTGATCTAATATGCTTATGATATGCCCACTCAAGGTTAGCTTGGGGTCACTCGTGATCCTAGGTCTCGTGTTACCTCAAGTGGGTAAGCTCAGGGAGTGACGAAAACAATGTATGAATAAAAAGCCTCTAAAAGACTAGAGATGCTGGGACATGCCCCCAACTAACTCTAGCAAAACTGAAACTAAAATGAAAGACTGAATATATAAATCATACCAGAAAAACGAGGACTCACCACTGATATTGCTGAATACGTATCGGGAACCGATCTCCGCGTGATCTGAATGTTAAGGACCTGAACCTACATTAAGAGAAGATGTAGCGTAGACTATGTATGAGTAGTTGAAAGGTTCTGAGCATGCATGACATGATAAAGCTAAACAAATATATATAACTTAATTGAGCATATTGAACAATGATATAATCTGAGCATTATTAAGAAGAGTTTAGGTATTTGGTTAAGGGTTTTTAGGTTAGGGTTTAGAGCTTAAATTTCTCTAAAAAAAATTCGGTCAGGAGTCTTTTTCAATTTAGGATTGTTAAATATTTTTTAGGATCAATATTGGTTTTATGATATATGATCTCTAAGGGTTTAGGACTTGGGGTTTTAGATTAAGGAATTTTTTTAGGGTTTTTAAGGTTTGTTTTCGGGATTTTTAGTTTTAGGGTTTTAAAGGTTTTTAGGGGTTAGGTTTTATTAGGATTTAGGATTTCTTAGAGTTTAGGGCTTCTTAGAGTTTCATAAGGCTTAGGGTTGGGGGTTTATCCCTAAGGTTTAGGGTATAATTTTCTTGGGATTTGAGTTTAACATTTAAGGTCTCCTAGGTTTTTTTTTTTTGGGTCATTTGGGGTGTAGGGTTTAGTGTTTAGGTTTTAAAGGTTTTTATTATTTAGTTTT
>NC_064288.1:62410029-62414060 GCF_019186545.1 Solanum stenotomum
GTCAGTGCTTGCATATATCTCCCATTTGTATAGTATTTTGCTTTTACATTTGACTCTAATTTGGTGCTTCTCATTAGGCTTAAAAGTTCGAGTTGCACTTTGTTCTCTACAACATAAGATTGCACAGCTTTTCTAAATTGCACAGCACTCTCAAAGACCATGTCAAGTTCAAAAATAGTTATCTGACAATCGGGATCAAACCTTAGTTTTCTACTCTTTCTTCTAGCTGGTAAGTCGATGCCTCTTTGAGCTAGAACATCCAACTCATCTCTATTGTCATCACTACCAATATCTGAGCTACTATAGCACTCCTCATCTCCCCCCAATCTTCCTGCATACTTGTCTCTTTTGTTCGCCTGTTAATGTCATTAAAACCTTTGTCTGGTCCAGCCTCTCCTAGCTCAACCAGGTGTTGGAACATGCACCTTCCTCTTTTTTTTCTGATGAATTTTCTTTCTTCTTTCTGTCCTGAATGCTCTTAACTCCTCATCTAACTCACCATCATCTTCCTCAGGTATAACATCTACTAACTCAGATTCACTACTGTACAGATTTGAAGGCATTATCATCTTCCTTTGCATTAACATTTTCATCTCTTATATATGTTGTTTCTTCCTGCTCGGTAACATATGAACTGGTTGCTGCATCTCTAGCAATAAGTTGAGGGGGTGAGCAGAAGTTTTTTGAGCAATAAGTTCAGGGTGTTCACCTAATGCAACCCTAGACCCCCTATTTATTGAATTCTCACTGTTTTGAACCACCGCAAGCTCACTTGAAATTCAAATGGGACCCTCTCTTCCACCAAAATAGGTTGATTAACGACATGGCTAATAAACACTAGTCTAAAGAAGAACCATATTTAAGGTGAGATACAATATTTAAAATTTTTCTATCATTTTCCAACAAAAGAAATTCATTGGAATTAGAGTTAAATACATAGAAACCCCCAACAGATGCATACCCTATATCCTTTGTACAACAACCAATTCAACCAAAGAAAAATGCTCTTTATCTAAAGGAGTTACCTTATTTCTCTCTCCCCAACATATTTCGGATTTAGAGCTTTGATAAAAGAACCACCATGATGGAATCGANATGTATTCTTCTGCCATGAGTTAGATTTACACTGACATGAAAAGAAAAGGGGAAAAAAAGAATATCATCAGAAGATTTACACTGAATTTCGAAACTATAAATCTAAATCTTGCATCAAAAATACCTAATGAGAAACACTAAAAAAAGAAAAGAAAAACCACATAGCATCCAAAAGGAAACTACAAAGCATGGTTATAAGATTTGCTTACCAGCAACAACCAAAGCAACTTTAACTTTTAGAAGATCTTAGTCTTCAAATGTGATTTTTTGTCTTTAAATGGGAAGAAATCATTGATAATTGCAGAATTTCATTTTCTAAGGGTGGGGATTTGGGGAAGGATTGTTGTGTTGGAAGGTTTCTCCGAAGAATAGGTTACGGAAGTCTTTTCATTTTTGGAGGGAAATGATTAAAGGATCTGTATTAGAATTGGGTTAACCCAGATGATATGGAGAAAATAAAACACATGGAGGTATGTAATTGGATGTTTTTTTACTTGTCTAACATGCGCATAACAATTATATGTCCGTAAAACAAATGTGTTAAAATGGAACATAAAAATTGGAGTTGAAGGGTTAAAATGGAACAAGGTTGAGTTGGAGTGCCAAAATGAAATTTAAAGACAAGTTTAAGGGGTTGTAGATGTGTTTGGCCACTTTTTTATACTGCCCANGAGTTGAAGGGTTAAAATGGAACAAGATTGAGTTGGAGTGCCAAAATGAAATTTAAAGACAAGTTTAAGGGGTTTTAGATGTGTTTGGCCACTTTTTTATACTGCCCATATATGTTTTTAAGTTCCCTTTTTTTCTTATTATTTTTTTCTTTTACAGGTTGATATCCTCTGGAACAGTAAGATATCCTGGTTGCTGAGAAACTTTTAGCACTCTTCAATTCCATGGAGTTTGTAAGTCTCTTCCCTTATCTGCATATTTGCCTTTCCTGCATATTATTAGAGTACTTACTAACATGATGTTCATTGATTCCAACATTTGCAGGCATGTTCAAGTGAGGGCACAAACTACTACTTCCCACCATGCCACATAGTTAATATATGTGAGTTCCGTGTGTTACTTGACTGCCCTATGGACCTTTCATCCCTAGTTGTATTCAATTGTTATTTCTTCCCTGCTTGATGAGAAACCTTCAATTCGTAGAGGCCAGAGTTCATCAAATTCAGAATCTGTAAGGCAGGAAGTTTCAGAGCTTCTTGATTCGAAAGTTTAATTCAGGCTGAGTTGGTTTGAAACTGTAAAAATCTTGCAGCTTTGGAGTATTTATTCCATAGGTATGGTATTAATCTCAAGTTCGATGGGTATGCTAGAGTGACCATTTCTTAACAAACTCTGGATCAGTCCTGGAACAATCTATATCTTCCTTTATCTCCAAGTGCAGTGCCTTGTTTGAACTACTTGAATCCTTATTGACTACTAAATCTCCGGAAGTTCTTCGTGCAAGTCAACTTGTATGTATGGTAACCATTATTCCAAACTTCTATGTTCACTTCTCTCCTGTTCATGCCTTCTATGTTCTCTTTTGATTAATTAAGTTTTTTTTAGTCTAGGTTGTGTTATTTTTTCGGAACAGAGGTGGTTGTTCAGAAAAGCAACCTTTGCATCCACAAAGCTAGAAGCTTTGGGGTACTCTCCAGATGAATCCATTCTTCCAAAGTTCTGGAAGCTTTGTGAACGTCAACTAAATATTTCAGGTGGTTTTTGCTCTCCCAATTGGTTTTCTCTAAATTCGTGGTAGATCTAGCTCACATCTTACTAATACATACTCTACGCTACATCTTCTTTTAATGTAGGTTCAGGTCCTCATCATTCAGATCACGTGGAGATCGGTTCCCGATCCGTATTCAACAATATTAGTGGTGAGTCCTCGTTTTTAGAGCATGATTTACATGTTTTATATTCAGTCTTTCATTTTAGTTTCAGTTTTGCTAGAGTTAGCTGGGGGCATGTCCCAGCATCTCAAGTCAGTTAGAGGCTTTTGTTCATACATTGTTTTTGTCACTCCCCGAGGTTACCCACTTGACGTAACACGAGACCTATGATCACGAATGACCCCAACCTAACCATGAGTTGGCATATCATAAGCATATTAGATCAACACCTTTAAAAGCATAAACCTAAGAATTCTGAAATCCCTAAGAAATTCTAAACCCTAAGATACACTAAACCCTAAACCTTAGGGAAACCCTAAGACTTATGAAACACCAACAAACCGTAAATCCTAAAAACGCCTTTAAAAACACTAAACCAAAAGGATTCTTAAAATCCCTAACCTCTAAAAACTCTAAATTTAAAATCCTAAGCCCTAAGCCCTAAACCCAAAGAAACCCTAAGCCGTAAGAACCCCTAAACAGTAAAAAATCATAGCAATCTTGAAAACCCATTTTAAAATCCTAAACCTAAAAAATTCAACAAAAACTTAAGACCTAAACCCTAAAAATCATTAAATAAAAACATAGACCTTATACCCAAAGAAACCCTAAACCCATCTGCATAAACCTTAATGTTAAACCATAAGAAATCCTAAACTTTAAGAAAAAAGAAAAACCCTAAAAAACATTTAAAACCCTAAACTTTTAAAAACCCAAAACCATAAAATCCCTATAAATCCCCTAGGATCTAAGAACCCCTTAATCGTTAAAAACCCTAAGAAACCCAAAATCGTAAAATCCATTTAAACACCTACAACTATAATACCCGAAAAAAAAACCCTTTTGAACCATAAGCCCTAAAAAAAACCCTAAACTTAAAATCCTATGCCCTTTACTAGGCATACGTAACCCTAAATCTTAAGAAATCTAATTTCTTAAAAATACCTAAGAAACCCTAAAACATTTAAAAACCTTAATTATATAAATCATAAACATAAAAAAAAC
Source organism: Solanum stenotomum (assembly GCF_019186545.1). Taxonomy (NCBI): domain Eukaryota; kingdom Viridiplantae; phylum Streptophyta; class Magnoliopsida; order Solanales; family Solanaceae; genus Solanum; species Solanum stenotomum. The sequence goes on from NC_064288.1 coordinate 62,414,010, forward strand.
CATAAACTCTAAAACACTCTTAACCTAAAAAACGTAAAAAAAAAACTTAAA
>NC_064288.1:62414160-62414731 GCF_019186545.1 Solanum stenotomum
TTTATTCTTTTATAGGTCGATATCCCCTAGAACAGTAAGATATCCTGGTTGCTGAGAAACTTTTAGCACTCTTCAATTCCATGGAGTTTGTAAGTCTCTTCCCTTGTCTGCATATTTGCCTTTCCTGTATATTATTAGAGTACATACTAACATGATGTTCACTGATTCCAACATTTGTAGGCATGTTTAAGTGAGGGCACAAACTACTACTTCCCACCATGCCACATAGTTAATATATGTGAGTTCCGTGTGTNGTATTCAATTGTTATTTCTTCCCTGCTTGATGAGAAAGCTTCAATTCGTAGAGGCTAGAGTTCATCAAATTCAGAATCTGTAAGGCAGGAAGTTTCAGAGCTTCTTGATTCGAAAGTTTAATTCAGGCTGAGTTGGTTTGAAACTGTAAAAAGCTTGCAGCTTTGGAGTATTTATTCCATAGGTATGGTATTAATCTCAAGTTCGATGGGTATGCTAGGGTGACCATTTCTTAACAAACTCTGGATCAGTCCTAGAACAATCTATATCTTCCTTTATCTCCAAGTGCAATGCCTTGTTTGAACTACTTGAATCCTTA
>NC_064288.1:62414831-62415280 GCF_019186545.1 Solanum stenotomum
GTATTTTTCTTTTACATTTGACTCTAATTTGGTGCTTCTCATAGGCTTAAGTTCGAGTTGCACTTTGTTCTCTACAACATAAGATTGCACAGCTTTTCTAAATTGCACAGCACTCTCAAAGACCATGTCAAGTTCGAAAATAGTTATCTGACAATCGGGATCAAACCTTAGTTTTCTACTCTTTCTTCTAGCTGGTAAGTCGATGCCTCTTTGAGCTAGAACATCCAACTCATCTCTACTGTCATCACTACCAATATCTGAGCTACTATAGCACTCCTCATCTCCCCCCAATCTTCCAGCATACTTGTCTCTTTTGTTCGCCTGTTAGTGTCATTAAAACCTTTGTCTGGTCCAGCCTCTCCTAGCTCAACCAGGTGTTGGAACAGGCACCTTCCTCTTCTTTTTCTGATGAATTTTCTTGCTTCTTTCTGTTCTGAATGCTCTTAACT
>NC_064288.1:62415380-62435123 GCF_019186545.1 Solanum stenotomum
TTCAAAGAAGTCAAAATTTACCCTCTAGTAAAAAAATATACTTTTAGCTTAGCTTGCAAATTACTCTTATCAATAGAAGATTTTCGACACGTTAAAAAGTTATCGGACCCTTTCGTTCTTGTAACGTCCGGGATGTTTACCGTGTCAATTAATTTACCCGGTACGCCTTATAATCGAGCGATAAAAGGGGGAAAAATGGTGCGTGAGGAGCTTATGAAGATTATTAAGGAGAGGAAGATCAATGAGAAAAATAATTATAGTAATGACTTGTTGTCTCAACTTACAAGTTTTACTGATGAAAATGGTCAATTTATGAATGATGCAGAGATTTACAATAATATTATAGGGTCACTTGTTGCAAGCTATGATACTACAAGTGCTGCTATCACTTTTGTCTTGAAATATCTTGCTGAGCTTCCAAATATCTTTAACGAGGTTTATAAAGGTACTAATTAATTCTTTATGGTTTTAGTAGTTTTATGCACTCGTAGATAAAAATTATTTACATAATCAGATCACTATTTCAGTGAGAATCTTTTTTTACTAAGCATTTTTCTTGTGAGCTGGTTCAGTGAGAAATGAGTGATAAAATCATGTTTTATGGTACAAATTTTCTAACTAATTTATTGTGAAAAAAAAACCTGTGTTTTAAATAGTGCTCTGTAAGGACCTATATATCCTCTTTTTTTTTTTTTTTTTGTGTGTGTGTGTGTGTGTGTTTGGAATAGAACAAATGGAAATTGCAAAGTCAAAAGGTGAAGGAGAGTTGCTAAATTGGGATGATATCCAGAAAATGAAGTATTCATGGAATGTTGCATGTGAATCAATAAGGCTAATGCCACCAGCTCAAGGTGCTTTTAGAGAAGCAATTACTGACTTCACATTTGGAGGATTTACTATCCCAAAAGGATGGAAGGTACATTTTTGAGATAATATCTCAGATGATCACTTAAAACCAGTTAATTTTGTTTTCTAATTATGTTTATAAATTGGACAGACATTTTGGAATGTGTATTCAACACACAAAAATCCAAAATATTTTCAGAAAAATTTGACCCTTGTAGATTTGAAGGAAGTGGACCAGCACCATACACTTTTGTACCTTTTGGTGGAGGACCAAGAATGTGTCCAGGAAAAGAATATGCAAGATTGGAATTCTAGTGTTTATGTATAATGTTGTTACCAATTTCAAGTTAGAGAAATTGGTTCCACATGAAAAAATTATTTACCAATCATCACCTGTACCTCTCAATGGTCTCCCTGTTAGGATTCAACCCCATGGAAATTGAGCTTCAATCATCATTTGTGTCTCAGTTGCATGGTGATTGTCATCTCGTTACTTATTCAACCGAACCTATGAATACAATCAATAAATTTTTCGTGTCGCACGGGGTTCCGCACCATGCAGTGGATATCCTAATTTAAACGAATTTTAACGGCGTCAAAGAAAGTTGCCCTTTTGGTTTGATAATTAATTTTGTTGCCCTTTTGGAACAATTTAATACAAATTTAGTTTTTTCAAATACAATTGACATAAAATACGAATCTCTCATCTATATTTGATTAGATATAATTGATACATAATAAGAATGACTACACTCATATGAATACAAATACATTTGATACAAAATACAAAATAGTTTTTCAAACACAATTGATTAAAAAAAAACTTTCACTTATAGTTGATTGAATACAATTGATACATAATACATTTGAATGAATTTCTTCTTATTAATTGGCAAAGAGAAGGGGAGAAAGGGGAGATAGTTTGCTATAAAACCAACATATAGTGGTTTATTGTAATTTTTCTAAACTGTAGCTATATTTTTCATAAATATGTTGACATTTTGCCTTGTTCCATAATTTTTCCTTAATTTTAAGAGTGGATATAAATGGGCCAAAAAGATGAATAATAGAAGAGTTTTAAAATCTTTTCGAATAGTTCAAGAGTACTTTGGCCATTTTCCGTTCAAAGTTGAAATTGCCTAATTTGACTCTACTACCAATTAAAAGTAAAAAAAAAACTCCACATTCTAATATTTTCTCTCTAGTTCTTTTTCCCAAATCTCTCCACTCTCTCTACTGTTTTCACCATTGCTATCTCCTTTACTTGTTTAAGAAATTTATTTGACTTGTACGATTTCAACATCTGGCAATTCTTCGTGCAAATTGGGGTATAATATATGATTGCTCTCTCTTACGTCTAATCAGAAGTCAGACCTGCTCCACAACTTCTCTGCTTATTGGGTTCGGACAGTTTCCTTATCGGGTTCTAGATCTCCCCTGCCGCTCTATGGATGGTTCTGAAAAGACTCTTCTTGAATCCATGGAACTTGATGAATCAATTTTCGGATCGGAGTTCTTAATTGTCTGTCATTCTCAATTCTAAATAACCAAAATACGTATTCATTATTTAGGTATTTATCCTAATTGCATAAGTAAAACAAACTTTTTAATTTATTTTGCTTATTTTGTATTTACAATATCACTTTGTATACCAAATGGCTTGTATTTAGATTTGATTTCGTATTCATCCTAATGGTGTACCATCAAGTTTTGTATTTATATTTGATTTTGTATTCATTCTCAATTCTAAATAACCAAAATACAGTTTATTTATGTTATATATGTATTCAGCCTAATTGCATCAGTAAAATAAATTTTGTATTTTATTTTGCTCATTTTGTATTTTCAATATCACTTTGTATACCAGATAGTTTATATTTAGATTTGATGTTGTATTCATTTTCAATTCTGAATAATCAAAATACAGCTTATTTACGTATTCATTATATAAGTATTCATACTAATTGCATTAGTAAAATATATTTTGTATTTTATTTGACTCATTTTGTATTTTCAATATCACTTTGTATATTAGCTCGTTTGTATTTATATTTGAATTTGTATTCGTCCTAATGGTATACAATCGGGTTTTGAATTGTATGGTTTAACTTTTCAATTGAAATGAGTATTTATCGTGCTCAGTTTGTAAAAAAGAAGTTCATCTGAAGTTTCGAATACTCAAAATCATATTTAATGAAGTTCATCCGAGTACACAAAATCATATTTGAAGAGAAGTTCATCCGAATACATTTCAAATAAAATTATATTTAAAAAAGTTCAAATTAGTAAGGATAAAAAACTACGGGAAATATTTTTACCTTTTTTGAAATATTTTCTCTCATGATTCTCTCCATTCTGTTATTAAAAGTTTGTATTCTTTCAAATTAAATAAATACAATCAGCATAATAACAAACCAAATTATTGACATTTTAAATAAATATTGAAAGTGTTGACAAGGGGCCCTATTAAATGCTAAAATATTGTTGTTTTGAAAATTTTCCCTTTAAAAATTGCTAAAAAAAAAGGAACAATTCTTTTCTAAACGGACTACGAAGGAGAGGGTATATTTCTTGATAAATTCCCATTGTTTTTAGATTGGTAAAGCATTGGTGATCTCTGGAAATGCATGCATATAGAACATTTTATTATTAATTCAAGAAAGTTAAAAACAACTCAAGGACATTTTACTATTAATTCAAGAGGAAAAATTACAAACAAGAAAAGTTTTAATAGACGAGAAAAAATACAAGCAGGAAAAACTCTGCAAAACTTCATATCATACTGAGTTGAATTGAGCCTGAGTGAATCTAAATTAAAAGACATACACTGATCATGCTATGATTATAGTATGGAGACTATGAGTATAAGTTTTAATAGACAAAGTCTCCATACTTATCACCAGCTTGATCGGAGTATGTATCCGTTATCCGTATATTAGATAGGATTAAAAATAAGTTGAACATAAATACATTTGATACAAAATACAAAAAAAGTTTTTCGAATACAATTAATATACAATACAAACTCTCACTTATCTTTGATTGAATACAATTGATACATACTTCATCTGTTTCAGAAAGAATGACCTACTTTCCTTTTTAATTTGTTTAAAAAAGAATGATCTTTTTATTTTTTTGGTAATATTTTAATTTCAGCTTTCCACGTGGCATGTTTACGGCTATAACATTAAAGGACAATTTTTTACATTTAACATAACTTTAATATAGGATCACAAGATTCAAAATTCTTATTTATTTTCTTATACTCCGTGTCAAGTCAAATTAGACCACTCTTTTGAAAACGGAGGGAGTAATACATTTGAATGAATTTCTTCTTGGCAAGAGGGAGAAAGTTTGCTATAAAACAACATATAGTGGTTTATTGTAATTTTTTAAAATGTTTCATAAATATGTTGGACATTTTTGCCTTTTTCCATAACTTTTTTTTCTTTGTTCGGAGTAGAAGTGAGACAAAAGGAGTATTTTTAGACAAATAGATAATGAGGGGTATTTTAAAACTTTTTCGAATGATTTAAGGGTATTTTTGACCTTTTTTCCGTTCAAAGAATTGTTCTATTTCAATTGAAAAGGCAAAGGTTTAAGAACAAATATATATCCTAATTGCCATGTAAAAAGTAAAAATTAAAAAAATGCTAAAAATGAAAAAAAATCATTTTTTAAACAGACTATAAAAGAGAGAGAAAAGAGAGAGTATATTTCTTCCTTCATAACTTCCCAATATTTTTAGATTCGTAAATCATTGGTGATCTATGTAGTTCAGATCTCTGGAAATGCCTATAGGATTTTATTATTAATTCAAGAAAGTTAAAAACAACTCAAGGACATTTTATAAAAAAAAAAAAAAAACTCAAGGACATTTTATTATTAATTTTAGAGGGAAAATTACAAACAAGAAAAAGGAAAAGGACAATAAGGCATCCATCCAAACCTCATACTCATAACTCTTAAGTTAGCCAGGTTAAATTTTAATTTATTCAAACATAATCGCCTTCCTTACAAGACTTAATCACTTTCGCTAAGCCAAATCATAGTAAATTTCGATCAACCAAACATGAAAAAATTGAAAAAACATTATCAAGTGCATCTAATACACACCTTTTCAATGTTTTATCAATATTTTTCAACAAGTGTATATCATAACTCACGTAGCATTATATCATGACACATGTAATTATCAAAAGAATACTTACTATATATTATAATGGGAAAAAAGACAAATATACCCCTGAACTATCGTAAATGGTATGCAGATACCCTCCGTCATACTTTAGAGATATTAGTGCCCTGCCGTCCAAAAACTAGAGCATATCTACCCTTTATACTAACGGAAATACACGTGTCATAATCTTATCCATCGACCCGACATCGGATCAATGGATAAAATTGCACCACGTGTCCTTATTTAGTCTTCCGTTAGAGTGAAGGGCATATACGCTGTAGTTTTTGGACGGCAGGGGAACCAATATCTCAAAAGTATGACAAAGGGTATCTACGTACCATTTACGATAATTCAGAGTATATTTATCCTTTTTCTCTATTATAATTATAACTTCAAGTGCCAAAATAATTCCTCCGTTTCCGTCTTTCCAAGGCAATAACCATGATTCTCACTAGGACGGGACATCAAACCAAACGTCTGAGCGAATCTAAATCAAAAGACATGCATTGATCACTCTGTGATTAGTACGGAGATCGGAGTGTATATTCTGTTTAATTATTAGATAGGATTAAAAGCAAGTTGAACATAAATATTTCTTGTTTGATTCCTTATATAATTTTTTTGCAATTCAAATTTTAGTTGAAAATCATTTTTTTTCATAAATTTAAACTGACGACAAATATAATATATATATATATATATATATATATATATATAATTTTATTTTTTCTTTATCATAATCGTACTTATCTTCAATTTGAATTAAAAACAAAATTTTAATCATTATCTCACTTATCTTTAATTTGCATTTGAGTTGAAAAACGGATCTTTTACGAATATCTTTTAATTCTTTATTATTATATCCAACTTAAATTGAAGATAATTATCTTTTACCTCTTTATCATTATCCAACTTACCTGCAATTTGAATTTGAGTTGAACCGTAAATATCTTTTTATAAATAAAGTACTTTTTTTAATATTAAGATTGATTTAGTTTTCATTCTTTCATTGAGTTGTATATTGTATATGATATATTTGCTGAGAAATTTATTTATTGAGGCACCTCAAGTTTATTTTTGTGATTATGCACTATGGTTTAATTTGAGGCATGATTTAATGTTTAACACTTAAATTTTAGTGATAGTTAGGGAGAAAAAGCTAAAAATAGTCTCTTATTTTTAGGTTTAAACTGAGAGCGATCCTTCATTATGGTATCATTTCCTTTCTATATAAAGGAAGATACCTGTAATATGAAAGGCAGGCAATGTCTAATATAAAAAACTCTCCTTTCAAAAAACTCTCTCAAGATACTAAATACTTAAAAGTTAATGGATAAATCTGAAATCCAATCAGATATTTCAGATAGCATGAATAAGCAAGAGGCAAAGGTATATTGTTCAAAAAATATGCAGAGCTAATTTCATATATTCCTGAATATCATATATATGATTGAATAAATTTATGTTAGTTATTATGTATTAGAATTATTTGAATCATGATTTCTAGTTTATTAGCACACTGGAAACAGGGAGAAAACTTATATACTATGTCATCCTAATGTTGAAACCGGTAGGCGAGGAAAGCCGTTTAGGGGAGTAAACAAAGTTGAGGCGCTGATAAGAAGGAAGTATCCAATAAAATACAATGCTAGTAGTGACAGGAGAACATGATAAACAGATAATCTAGTTCATAATGATCTAATATGAATTTAATCAATTATGAATATGATCGGAAGGAATAATTTGAAATAAAAAAACCTGCATGATAAAGAACATGACTACATACGTTCATGATAAAATGATAAAAAACTATGAAATTTTAATCTTATATATACTTAAAGATATAAAAATAATTGAATTAAGAAGAATTATATGGGAAAAAATATTTAATGATAACGAATCAGAAGATATATTAAACCAGCAATGGTATGAAATAGACCTACATGATTTAGACTACGAAAGAATAGAATGGTACAATTTAGAAATAAATTTAGATTAAAATGAATTACGAATATTTACAATATTTGATAGAATCTATGGAAGATATAAAACTATTAAAACAATTAATGGAGGAAATTTTATATATGTACCAAAGAACCCAAGATATGTTATATCTAGAATATATCATAAATAATATTAGTGAAATACTCATATTAAAACAACTATCGGAAGAATATTACAATAAATATTATTACATTTTACCATGAATTCCACAAAAGAAATATCAAAATTAAGACACTTAGCAAAAGAATATTATAATAAAAACTTTAAAATAAATTACTCATCTACCACACTACCACCTACCACACAACCATTTCCATGAATTCCTCAACTACCGGTTTCGCTACGAAAAATGGTATCAGAGCTATGGATAATAAGAAACATGGTAAGAAATATACTAGTAGAAAGTTAAGAAAAATAAGAAGAAAATTAAACAAATTATATCCAGAATATAAACAACTCAATATCACAAAAACTGATAACGAAAAATTAGATCAATTAATAGATAATATATCTAAACTAGAATATAAATATATTCAATATTTAAAGATACTATGAATAGCGAGAATAATGAATATAAAGAAAAACTTACTAAAATAATTATAGCGAAAAGGCAAGAATTAGAACATAGGCAAAATAGACTTAATAATAACATATTCGCAGGAATTTGTAAAAAATCTATAATAGCACAGAGAAAAACTATTTTTTATCTAGAAATACAAATAGAAAGTTTAGAATATAAACTTCAACACAATCTATAAATTAATAAAGAAGAATACGCAATAGATGAAAAAACATATGAAAACTATGTCGGATTAAAAATAAAGATAATATTTTCTAATATAGGAAGAAGATATAAGAAAATAGGTGACAATATAAGTTTAATGTTAGAAAAAGAAACGGTAAAACTAGAAGATAGTTTAACTGTTATGATAAGAATAACAAAAGAAAATGAAGAAATAGATAGAAAAACGGAAATAGAAAAAATAAAACAACAAGCAAAAAAGGAAGTACAACAATTAGAAGAACTAAAATTACTAAAATAATAGAACCAGGAAAAGAGTTGGCAATGCTAAAAGAGATGTATGAAATGAAACAAAAAGAAAAAGAACAAAAAACGAAATTAGCAAACGAGATAAATAAATTTAAAGAAAAATTGCAATTAGAAGATGAATTAGAAGAAAAAGAAGAAAATAACCAAGATAATCTACCCGAAATAAGAGTTGATGAAATAAATGACAATGATCTAGATGAACAATATTCGGAAACAAGCGAAACATATACGGAACTTTTAGCAAACATGGACAATACAAAGGATTTAGAAGTAAATACAGGAGACGTAGACATGGATGAAAAACCTAGTACATCAGGAGTAAAAAACCCAAAAAATTTAAATCCAAAATATTATAAAGAAAACTATGGACAATATGAGAGAGAAAAAACTATATGGGATAAAAGATTAAATAAAAAATGGACGCCTAAACCCATAACTGAACAACACAATTTTTTAGATTTAGACTATGTAGCAGATATAAATAAAACAATCCAATTATGNACTATTATAAAGGAACATATAGCATAGACGAAAGTAAAGAAATAAGAAAATTATATTTTTACAAAATTATCGGAACCTTTTTATTCAAAAGTAATAAAAGGCTGGAATGAAGCAGGATTAACAGATACCTTAGGAGCTAGAATAAAATTCTTACAACGATGGTTTATAGAACTATGTGAAAGATATAAAGAAGAAATAAAAATGGAAAAAATACTAGTAAAAAACTTAGCATGTTGCAAAAATAAAATGGCACCCGAATTTAGTTGTACGGACAAATACTATTAAAAGAGATATAACAAAAAATATAGATCAAAATATAAATATAAAAAATCAAGAAGAAGATACTATGTAAAAAACTACAAAACCAAAAGACCATATAGACCAAAAAGAAAACTAACGGAACGTACTTGTTATAATTGTGGAAAATTAGGACATATAGCTAGATATTGTAAATTACCTAAAAATCCAAAGAAAAAACAAATATCAGAAATATTAATAGACAATGAAAAATATACACAGATAGAGTATGTAGATTATGAATTAGAAAGTGAAGATAGTATATATGAATTATCAGAAAATGAAACAGACGAAATGGAAAATAATTCTGTAATAGAATCAGATAATGAATATTATATCAATGACTGAAACAGATATACAAATAATAACTAAAGAAAAATATCAAGATGAAGAATCGGCAGAACAAAAAATAATATTTGATAATAACATATTTGAACAAATAAAAGGAAAGAATTAGACCTAAGCGTAGAAAAAATATTCGAAATACCATATTAAACGACAAAAATAAGAATATTATGTAGTAAGTCAAAGAGAACATATCATAGATTGTAAATACACCAAAGGAAAGGCTAAAATACCAATAATAAACAAACGAATAATAAATAAAGAAATACAAGATATTAAGGCTAAAATCCAATTAAATATGTACATTTAGGAGAAACGGAAATATTAATAAAAGCATGTTTTAGAGAAGGAATAGATACACCCATAGAAATATACTTAGCAGATGATAGGATCATACAATCTATAGAAAAAAGTATAATAAGTGCCCTAAAAGGTAATCTCATATATCAAAAATTTAAATTTATAATAAGTGCTAACTACTCAGCAGCAATAAATGACAGGAACATAGATAAATCACTAGTATTATATTGGAAAATGTCAGGAATAGAACTAGCCTCGGGAAGTAAAATATTTACAACTAGATGTAAAAACTTATATGTTTTAACAACAAAACATAAAATAACAGCAACAAATAAAATAAATAAAATAAAAATAGAAAATCCTTTTGAAAGGATAGTTACAGTCATAGATAAAAATGATTATAGTTATAATGAGATTGATATAGAAGAAGATTTAGAAATAGTAAAAGAAAGATTAAGCACATCAAAAAGAATAAACCGTGAAATACCACAAATTTCATCAAAAATGAGTACCTCAAAAAGAATAGATAAAACTCCACAAACATCATGGAAGAAGATATAAAACCACATCATTACTACATAACGGGAATAATGGAACAACGAAAATATTTAATATTAATAAATACAGGACTAGAAGAAAACTATATTACAAGAGAATTAGTGACAGAAGATGAAATAAAAATTACTGAACAATTATGCCCCGAACTACCAAAAGCATTAATGTATACCGAAGAAACTACAGAAAAGGAAATAATCATTGGAGGCGTACCAATAGTAATAAAATTTAAAATATATCAAGGAGATGANGAATTAGTGACGGAAGATGAAATAATAACTACTGAACAATTATGCCCCGAACTACCAAAAGCATTAATGTATACCGAAGAAACTATAGAAAAGGAAATAATCATCGGAGGAGTACCACTAGTAATAAAATTAAAAATATATCAAGGAGATGAAAATATCACTTTAGGAATAAAATGGTTAGAACAAGTAAAACCATATAATCTAGAAGACAAACAGTTAATAATAAATTATGAAAATAAAAGAGTAATAATAAAAAGGACTTTAGTATGATAAAAAAAATGAAAATATATATACTTGCAAAGATAATAATAGAGGGATATTACAACAGATATTATACACCAATGATAGATACGGGAGCAGAAGCTAATATATGTAAATACAATTGTTTACCAGAAGATAAGTGGGAAAAATTAAAAACACTGATAGTAGTAACAGGATTTAATAATGAAGGAAGCATGATCACATATAAGACAAAAAATATAAACATACAACTATGGGATAAGATATTAACTATAGAGGAAATATATAACTTTGAATTGACTACAAAAGATATGCTATTAGGGATGCCATTTTTAGAAAAATTATACCCACATATAATAACAAAAATACACTGGTGGTTCACAACACCGTGTAAACAAAAAATAGGAGCAAAAAGAGTAAATAACAAAAAATGAAAAACAACAGAATGGATAAAAGGAAGTGAAAAAATTACACAAAAATTAGAAAATATAAAAGAAGAAGACCCTAAGATAGAATTAATTATATTCTCTATAGATAAAGTAAAAATAATCCAAGATAAGTTAGAATTATTATATAGTAAAGATCCTTTATAAGGATGGGAAAAACATAAAACAAAAATAAAAACTGAGCTAATTGATAATAATAGTATAATAACCCAGAAACCATTAAAATATAATTTTAATGATTTAACAGAATTTAAGATACATATAAGTGAATTACTAGAAAAAGGGTACATACAAGAAAGCAATAGCAAGCATACAAGCCTAGCATTTATAGTAAATAAACATAGTGAACAAAAAAGAGGTAAAGGTAGAATGGTTATTGATTATAGAAATTTATATGCAAAAACTAAAACATATAATTACCCAATACCAAATAAAATATTAAAAATAAGACAAATACAAGGATATAATTATTTTAGTAAATTTGACTGCCAATCAAGATTTTACCACTTAAAATTAGAAGAAGAATCTAAAAAACTTACAGTATTTACAGTACCACAAGGATTTTATGAATTGAATGTATTACCATTTGAATATAAAAATACCCCAGGTAGATATCAACACTTAATGGATAACTACTTTAAACAACTAGAAAATTGTGTAGTATATGTTGATGATATATTACTATATTCTAAAACTCAAGATGAACACATAAGATTATTAGAAAAATTCATATATATTATAGAATATTCAGGGGTGAATGGTTTTTCAAATAGCTGGTTTAAGTTTGAATTCTTTTGTTTTTCACTAACTCGTTTGCTTGTACCTGCAGCTGTAGTTAAACATATGTTATGGGTTTTAACGAGTTAGTGAAAAATAAAAGAATTCAAACTTAAACCAGCTATTCGAAAAACCATTCACCCCGAGGCTAACATCAAAAAACATATTAACTATAAAACCCCAAACTTCTACATATACGGATAGCCTACACCATGACAAAAGAACATATAACCATATTACGCGAACCTATATAGAAAATATATACAAAATCCAAACATTTTTAAATCTTAACCCTAGATCTACTACAACCCAAGAACCCAACCAAGATTATTTAACCCAAAAATTACAAGGTTATAATAAACTGATTACACAATCGAAAACTAACGCCAACTTAGTAAGGACATGTTACAACTATGAACTATTAAATACAGTATACACATATGACGGAGAGGAACTAAGTGGAATACCAAAACTACATAAAACATTTATTAAATATAAGAGAGTTACTAAGGGAAATTTATTCTATGTAAAATTTTATACGGCAACAACAGAGATATTATACGAGGAAATAAAACCTCTGATACAAGTGGTAAAGATAGGACTAACAAAAGATATGATAATACCGGAAGATATCGAACAACAACCAGAGATACAAAAAAGCGAGATGCCCAGTTTTTATGCCAATAAGAGAATAATTGGTATATCAACCATTATACAAGAGCTAGCAAATAATTATTTAAACGGAAACGCTATATGGAGCTACTATGCAAGAGATCAGTTAATGATATATTCAAATTCAAGAGAATTAAGAAGAACAGATATGGATGAAGTCCAGCGATGGATCTTATCATTATTAAAGCCAGAAGAATGACCTACAACAAGAGCTTTGAAGACAAGATTTATTTCAAAAGAATTATTAACCAGATATTGTAAATTAATTGAACACAAATATCCTGACCATATATGTACAAAATGTAACGGAGAAGATAATATAATCCCAGATGTACAGCTGGAATGATCAAATAAGATAAAGACGGAAGAAGATAAGAAGGAGAAAATAAGAAGAAGATGAGCACATGTTGTAGAAAAAGAGATGAGATAAGATAGAAAGAAGAAAACAAAGAAGACAAGAAGAAGAAGACAAGTGTACAAAATATGAAAAAAGTCATAAAGTAGGTGCACATTATTGTCCTTATTATTATTATAGTAGGTGCACATTATTGTCTTACATTATTGTCTTTATGATTATTATAATAGGAATAGATTATTGTAAGTAGGGGAGTACATAAAAATTCCTTTCTATATAAGGAAGGTATGTGTAAATGAAAAGGCAGACAACGCCTAACATAATAAAAGCTTTCATAAAAAACCACTCTCTCAAGATACTAAATACTTAAAAGTTAATGGATAAATCTGAAATCCAATCAGATATTTCAGATAGCATGGCTAAGCAAGAAGCAAAGGTATATTGTTCAAAAAATATGCAGAACTAATTTCATATATTCCTGAATATCATATATATGATTGAATAAGTTTATGTTAGTTATTATGTATTAGAATTATTTGAATCATGATTTCTAGTTTATTAGCACACTGGAAACAGGGAGAAAACTTCTATACTATGCCATCCTAATGTTGAAACTAGTAGGTGAGGAAAGCCGTTTAGGGGAGTAAACAAAGTTGAGGCGCTGATAAGAAGGAAGTATCCTCTAAAGTACGATGCTAGTAGTGACAGGAGAACATGATAAATAGATAATCTAGTTCATAATGATCTAATATGAATTTAATCAATTATGAATATGATAGGAAGGAATAATTTGAAATAAAAAACCTGTATGATAAAGAACATGACTACATACGTTCATGATGAAATGATAAAAAACTATGAAACTTTAATCTTATATATACTTAAAGATATAAAAATAATTGAATTAAGAAGAATCATATGGGAAAAAATATTTAATGATAACGAATCAGAAGATATATTGAACCAACAATGGTATGAAATAGACCTACATGATTTAGACTACGAAAGAATAGAATGGCATGATTTAGAAATAAATTCAGACTAAAATGAACTGCGAATATTTACAATATTGGACAGAATCTATGGAAGATATAAAACTATTAGAACAATTAATGGAAGGAAATTAATATATGTACCTAAGAACCCAAGATATGTTATATCTAGAGTATATCATAAATAATATTAAAGAGATATCAAGATTAAGATTTTTGAAAAAAGAATATTATAATAAAATCTTTAAGATAAATTCCTCACCTACCACACTACCAAAAAATGCCCTCACCTACCAATAAGATAAATTTCGAACTGAAAAATGGTATGGGATCAGACTTTTAAATTGAGACGATTGAAATATAATGTAACTTAAATTCTCTTTTCATATATTTTGACTTTCTCAGTATTGTCTATGATTGTAGGAAGTATCTTCCTTATTTTTGTTACTTTTGGTGACTGTTAAAGGAAACTTTTTAGTTGTTACTTTTGATGACTGCAAACAAAACTTTTTGGGATTATCATCTGGTACAACTATGCTCAGTAAGGAGAACCATCACAGGGAACTAACAAAGATGTTATTTAGCGTTTTTGCTGCTTGATTTAGCCAAGGTTAGTAGTTCGAACTCTTCAAGTTAATAAAATCTAGATTCTAGCAGCACATGTTTTTCAACTTGATATTCATTGAGTATTTATTAGCTATTAGTGTCTGTTATTAACTATTGATCTAAAGGTAGCAAGTTGTTAGTGTATGTTATTAAATATTCATTGAGAATTTGTTAGCTATTAGTGTCTGTTATTAAATATTGATCTAAAGGTAGTTCAAACTCATTAAGTTGATAAAATCTAGATTCTAGCAGCACGTGTTTTTCATCTTGGTATTCATTGAGTATTTGTTACTGTTTTGGGGGTAGAATGGCTTCTAAGAGGAGTAGTCCCTGTCATTCACTAAAATTTTGGGTACATCCTTATTACGATTAATTTTCGTTTGGTACAAACTGCAGAGAAAGTTAATGGTATCTATGCCATAAGAATGACCCAGAAGTATGTTAGATGGTTACTTTTATCTTCACAGATGCTCAAAACGACTTACAAAGATAGTAACTTAAATTATCTAGAACTTCAGAAGGATATATGAATTGTGATATAACTGATAACATCTTTTGAGTTATCTATTAATTTCTTTCTTTTCTTTTGGGTGGGGTGGAGACATGATAGCTTCTGAGCTTCTTATTCATCCCAAAAAAGAACACCTTATATAGCTTTTCGTGATCCTTTATTTTTGATAGCACATTTTCTTTTTGTTGGTAATGAGAAGAAATAGAATGATTTTCAACTGTTTTCTTTATTAAGATGCATAGTTGACCTTTTGTCCCAGTTTATTTATCAATGGGGTTGTGAATGTGCTTACATCATATATAAGTATCTCTAGACTTGAGGACTAAATTTTTTTGGCTTGACATTTTATTGTATCTTCATATTAGCTTACATACAACATGACTGGAGACAATATGTTTTCATACTTTATATTAAGATGGTAAGTACAAAGCTTTTCTGTTAAATGGGGTCATTTATTTTATGTTTCTTTTCCAACAATTCTTTCTTACTACATTTTTTCATAAGATTTTGTTATCTTCTTATAAAATGTATACACTTCTTTTATTTCCACCTTACTTGACAGATTGATACATATCTTTTCAAGGGACCTATTTGCTTCCTGTGATATAGCTTTTATCTTTTTGGATTGTTGAAGAATGATTGCTAAACTAGGGGCTCCACCTCCTGCACTGTTGAATTAGGATATGTTCATGATGTATTTGAAGATATGGATTGTTGTTGTATAATGACTATTAGAATGGTCTGTGAATAGGACTCTAAATTTTTCCCTTCTTTTTTTGAAGTCTGGTACTAGACTGGTATATATGTTATATTTCAAATTGGACTTATGAATATTTCCTTGATTATTTATATACTACCTTTTTGTTCTTTTAGTGGATAGAACTAACTTTGCACTTGGTAGAATTTTTTTATAAGAAATTTATAGTGGCCACCATAATGGATAATTCCTATACGCCTTTGTTGATGGAAAAGAAAGACAATGGTTTCCCTATGAAAGGTATTAAATTCTTCTGCATCAATACAGTTGCAATATATTGATATTGTTTATAGTTGTATATCTTCGTGCATCTATCGCTTTTTAAGTGTAAAATGTTGGGAGCACGGGTCATGCCGCTCTAGTCTTAATCTTAATGAAACAAATGAGGTCGGCTAGAATCATAGGTTTGAATAAACGAAGTGGATAACTTAAGTGGTCCGCCGATAAGGAAAAACTTACATTCCTCCAGACTTCTTGATCTTGCAAATGTACTTGCGGTACTGTTTCCAGTTCTTTTATTGGGAAATTATCTTTTCTGTGTTCATAATTTATAAAGAAGTTATAAATAACTAAAAGGTTCTCTCTGAGTTGGAGCAGAATTTTCATGAACTTGTTTTTGTGCGGTGTTGCTCAAGGGTAACATATGTATTTTCTGTGTCGCAACATTACACATTTATATTGTAGGTTCTTTCTGTAACATTTATATGCGTGAAGCAATAACCCTGACGGGTGAAATATGTTTCTCTGAGATTGCTCCCGTAGAGGCAGACCCTCACTTGAGGCTCTAGCATCTGTTGGAAATATTGTTAAAGCAATGGGACCAACCATGGAGCCTCATGTTTGTGGTCTCTTGGATCCTATGTTTTTTGCTGGGTTTTCCGTAACACTGGTTGATTCGTTGGAGTTACTATCTGAAAGGTTCTCTGAGTTTGAGCAGAACTTTCATGAACTGGTTTCTTTGTGTGGTGTTGCTCTGTGTAACATGTGTATTTTCTATCTCAGCATTCCACCTTTGTTGCCGACCATTCACAATCAGCTGCTTGAAATGTATCTCAGCAATCCTTTCAAGATCCCATATCCAATGTCAAGAAAATCAGCTGCTTTGAGTCGAGGGCATCTTGCTACAATTACCCCCCAAGTACCAAAACTGAGTGGTTCTACGCTAGTTCAACTTACTTTGCAAACTCTTGCTCGTTTTAATTTCAAGGTTTGTCGTCTATATTTTTGTGCACTTTATTTCCCTTCTTGACAGTGTAGTTTGATAGTGGATTTAGGGTTACAAGGGCATGATTTTCTTGAGAAACGCAAAGGAGTCTGTTGTTGTATATTTAGAAGATTAAGATGGACCTACATAGAATGATGTTGCGCTGTGTTGCTGCAAACTCATAGCAAATTCTTTTTTTGGCGATGTCTTCTACGCAGTTTAGTCCTTGTAGAATCAATCACGCAAGTGGAAAGCAACGTCGACTAGTTGAAAGAAGTAATTTTGTTATTGCGTGGAATTGGGAGTCACAAATGGCAAGGATACCGAACTCAGTTGCAAATTCTTTAGAGATCAACCTCTCGTTGCTCCAGGATCATCAGACCCTGATGAAAATTACTTGTCCTTCATGGTTAAGTAAGGTTCTTTCCTTTTCGTTGAGCTGATTATCTTTTAGTGGATCAAAATACTAACTCAATCTGATGATGTGGTTTGATGTAGAAATGCTTTTTCGGTGTTCGAGAATGCGGTAATCTTAAAATATTCAGAGACAAAAGGCGCCTTGACTCGCATAATCAGGACATGTGCTACCAATTACCAAATATCACTATGCTGCATAATCATGTGCTTCAATTTTGCATCTGGTTCAAAAATATGATTTTGTAGTTTCCCATTTGGCTGATACAGTTGCTTGGGTTGAAAAGAAGTGTGTTGATGGTAGCATGGGTTCTTCTCTTATCAGAGAGATAGGAAGGACTGCCCCCGAAAGATTATGTGATGGATACAGTAGGGGTCGAAAAGGTTTGGCACTTTCTTGTAGAGTTCGTTGATAGATTGCCTAAGTTGGCCTCAACTACTATTGGCTTATTAATACCACATTTTGGAGTTGAATCTAATTAGATGAGAAATGTTCTTATTGCGATGTTGGGTAAGTTGGTCATGAAGGCTTTTGATGATAGTGAAGTTGAAGTGGGTTCTAAATCGATTCGTCTCCGAACCACGCAAGCCATGTTGGAAATCTTGTTTTTAGGGATGTACCAGCCTATGCAAGGAGTCGAGTGCTTCATGTGTGGGCTAAATTATGTGAAGATCATTCAGTTTCATTTGGCAGGTGTAATATGAGGTTGCAGAAATAACGGCTGGAGGTAAGAGGAAAATAGTGCAATTGTCAGAAAATTTGCACTGAATTTACTTATTATGATGTTGTTGTTGCAACCACTAGTGCCGAAAATATCAATTCTCTCAATAGAGTTCTTGTCCCCTTATGCACCAGAGGCAATCCTAAGGTTCTTTGATTTCTTCTCTTTCAAGAAAATTTTTTTATTGGAAACTGTGGAGTTGGAACTGTTCAGGGAATCTTTATGTTGTTCTTTAGTCATTTGTTGAATTGGTGAGGAAGTGGAGTCATACATGATTTTTCATTTTTTTTAGGATATAATACTGACTATTCAAGATTTTAGTTTTGGTACAACTTGAGTTCTTCTCTTGATTTTTTATTTTTTTTTATAAAGAGTTCTTTTTCTTGATTTTCTTTCCTCAATTTTAATAGGAAATCTTGGATAAAGTTATTTGAAACAATTCATCTCAAGTTCTTTTCTTGATTTTCCTTCCTCAATTTAACAGGAAGTTTTGGATACAGTTGTCTGAAACATTCCTCGTGAGTTCTTTTCTTGATTTTCCTTCCTTAATTTTACAGGAAGTAAAAAGAGATTGAAATAGAAAGAAAGCAGAATGTTGCACTTTACTTTTGGGCACATTTATTTTATTTGAATTGTGGATTTCTTTATGTTTTTGTTATAATCGAGTTTGATATCATGACATATAGAAGTGATTGTTCTCTGTTTTGCATACAAGATTCCTCTTATATATACCTCTTGTTAATTATGCTTATTTACTTTTCCCTCAATCAATCAAGAGAGATGGATAGGTCCTGATTTTAAATTTATATCAATCATGTTAGTGAACTTTTTAGTTTGAATAATTATATGAATACCAGGTTTTATTTGTGTTTTCATTCACTTTTCCCATTTTATTTTCTATTTAAGGGTTAGCAGAGCAGTCTTTTGACGTAGGTTTTTGTCTTAATCATATAACATTCTATTTTGGCCGAATGTTGATGTAACAACCCGAGAGCACCCCGTAGCCGTTACATGCGTATTCGACCTCTCGGAGGTCTTATACAAGCCTTAGCATTCATTCATTGCATAGATCATAAAAATCACTACGAATTTAAAACTTTTATTCAATAAAACCATAAGACTTCAAGAGTCATCAACATTTGAAAACATCAATATGCAAGCGGAATTACTAAGTCTCTTTAGCCAATCTTAGACAGGAACTTAAAACGTACTAAGGGACACAACCCTTTACAAATGAAATGAAACTTAAGTGTCTATTACAATGACTAAGAAACTTCTAAACATAGTCCTCGAATCATAAGGACATACGAAAGACTTGGAAGAGTAAAGAAATCCAAGCAACTCCAAAGCACAATCCCCTCCTAGTTACCACAACCTACACTTGTAGTAAAATAGAAGAAAGGGGTTAGTACAACACACGTACTAAGTATGAGGATATGGAAAACATGCTAAAAAGGATATTTATTTGGAAGTTATGCTTTCATGCCATTTTGATAAAATCTCATGAACATCAACATAATAGGCACCTTACAAGTCACAACCAACAATACAAAGTCATATGCTTCACAATACATCATAAACATACATAATCCATTTACCTTTACCTTCTTGCCTTGGACCTCCACCTTAAGTAACCCTTACGCAATACCTTTGTACAATGTATGGGCAACGTCCCATACCATCACCCACACTAAGGCACCACCTTAAGGTCACACAA
>NC_064288.1:62435885-62443260 GCF_019186545.1 Solanum stenotomum
CAACTTTCATTCATTAGCATTAACTCCCATTCTTTTCATTCATTCTCACATTCTTCCATTCTTTTCATTCATTCTTCACTAGGTGTGAGAGTAGGTAAACATAGTATATCCTAACTTCACCTTCATTATAAGTCATTCAAAGAAGACAACAACCAAGCATAACACATAAAGTCTCTACACAAAGTCGCCTTTCATACTCTTAGACCATACACAAATTCACATCATATCACATTACCTTCACATAATCAACATTACTCAAAACAACAATCATCCAACTTTGCCTACAAGGCCATGATCACAACATGCTTATAAAGTAAATACCTCCCCACTTTCATAGGGACATCTACAATATATATATATATATATAAAATACTAGAATAAATAATCTATTCACAACTTCATCATCATCATAAACCTTAGGTCACAATTGTCCATTCAAGGCCAACATCCAATATAGCACAACTGACCATCAATTCCTCATAATTCAATATAAAACAATACATAAATCAATAGCCCATAACAATCTACACATTAATATCACATTATTAGCTCATAATCAATAGACCCACTTTAGACCCAAAAATTAGGATTTCAAGATATGCAAGGTTCATGGAGTTTTTGATCTTAAAACCATCAATATTAACATAGATCATCATTTGAAATACTTTCATGCAAGAACTCGAGCTTAGAATTGAAATTGGGGTTTTTAGTGTTTTTGAAAAAACATTGAAATCACTTTAATTTGGCTCTTTGATTGAAAAGAGAATCAAAGATAAAATCTCCATACCTTTGTGATTAATTTCCTTAGAAATTTGAAGGAGAAATCAATAGGAACCCATCCCCTAGCTTGAAGCTTCATCAATATCTTCCATGGAGTTCTAGAGAGAGAATTTATTTGAGAGGGCAGGTTCAATTTTGATAATGAGGTTTAATTCTAGGTCTTGGGGTTTTAACCAACTTAAAATACCCTAAAATAGGTAGAATAATCGTTTATAATAATTCTCCAAAGTACTCAAACCACCCCTCACTTAGTTGGACCTTTTAAACAAGTCAAACTTGAGTTTTATTTTCGCAGATTTCGTCGGAAAACAAGTCTGCGACGCGGGGGTGTTTCCACAAGTTTCTGGAAATTAAATTTTGAGACAGTAGAGTCTGCGGTGTCTCCACGACGTGGAGCCACTTTTTGGCCATTGGTGGAGCAAGTCTGCGACGCGGAGCCACTCCTTCCATGAACAACTTCAAGCTGCCTTGGTAGTTTGTTTGGCCAACGGTTGGGGTCCTCCTCGGGAACCCTTAAGGTGGTCCCGGGGAGTTGTACCCAAAATTTTTGACCCTAAAAATATTTATTAAGACACTAGGGTCACCTCCACTGATTTTAGGGTCCAAACAACACATAAAAACATGAACAACATACTAGAACACACCAACACGTAAAAGACTAGTTTCTGAACGTCTTGGCCGTCCCTTGACGTTTGACTTCTAAACTCTTTAAAGCTGACTAAAAAGGCTATTCTTCATTATTTTAACAAGTCATTAATGCATAAAACCCATGTGAGGCTCTACTTTATCCTACTTCATTTTGAGGGGTGTTACAGTTGTTGTTTGAGTTTGAATGCTACTGGATGCTCTCTCCCTCTACCTCTTTCCAGTTTTCCAAGTTCCCTCTTCAAAAGTTCCAATTACTAGAAATCTTATTTTATTCTCTCTGGTAGGATGGGGCTGCAAGGACTTTGAGGCGGCTTGTAGAGGAAGAAACTTGTGATCTTAGTGGAGAAGCTTTTGCTCATTTAATGGATCATCTATATGAATGCATTACCACATTTCTTGATAATAATGAAGTTTCTGAAAATCTGGGAGCGTTGAGGGATATTTACGAGCTAATAGATGTCAGCATCAACGAAAATGCATCAAAAGTGGCAAAATTCATCAATTACACGCTCGTTGCTTTGAAACAAAGTGTGATCCTGAAATCTCGGTCCTTGCTTGTAAAGTTCTTGGTCACCTAGCTAGATATAGTGGTGCAATGACTGCATATTGATCAATAATTGTTGCAGCCTGCAAGGAACAAGCCGTTAACAATGATATCATATTCTTGATCAATAATAAAAGGATAAATTTACCATGTAGATGAAACTCCTCCACACATATAAAGTTTTCTCTTCATAAAGTGATTCCAATTGTCCAAAAGTATATCTTACTCTTTAATTTCACTTAAGAATATTATTTAAATTTATTATCTTAAATATTTAAATAGTGATTATTTTGTAGTATATATTGATAACATGAAGATAGCATGTTAGTAAACATGTAAGTATTTAACTATTTTAGAGAAATTTCATTATATTTTTTGATATCTCACTTGCATAAGAATATTAACTTTATTATCTAAAATATGTGAATGGTGGAAGCTCGCAACTTCAAAAAAAAAATGCTTTTTAATAAGAAGATCACTTACAAATTATGATTAACAATATCTTGCTTACAAAATATATCACGTGTGAATCATAAGTGAAATATAATCATACCTTTTTCTAAGGAAAATAAACGAATAAAAAAGTATAAAAGTTAGAGATTTTTTAGACCTTTTCTTTACATTATTTTTTCTCTTTTTAAAATATTTTTTACAAGGATAAAATTATGAAAGTAACCAAATTATATTCTAAAAAAGCAAAAAAAAAGGTTAAAATATTATCTACACTATTCGATACATAGAAATCAATCTTAATAATTTTTATTTTCATTACTTTAACAACTTTTTATTGTTATAACTTCAAAAATAATTAATAATTAGATCATATTATTTGATATTTCATATTGTAGTCCTATAAATAAAGACATTGTAAGACTTTCAACGATTAAGATCGTTACAATGATATTATAAATATATCTTTCATCTATTATTTAATAAAATTATTAGTATCTTATCATTTTTTATAACCGCACGAAGCGCGGACTAGTTTATTTAAAAATATGACATAAAAATTAAATTTTAGGATAATTATGCTTTTAATTAGCCATTGTAATCTAATTAAATGACACATATCCTAATTCACTCAACCCTACCCTTATTAAATGACACATTTATGATTATTTGACTCATGGTAACTTACTTATCATGTGATCATTTTTTTTTTGAGTGAATATTTTCTCCCATTTATCAAATATCACCCGCACTCAATTAATGACACATTCATTACCGGGTGACTCATAATAGCTTATCTAACGATATTTTTTTTGTGTGAAGTTTTTTTTACATCTGACAAATATCACCCTAATATCATTAAATGACACATTCATTATTACACATTATTACACGATTCGTGATACATTATCTGGTTATAAATCTTGATATTTTTCATGATCGCCTAATTGTCAACATGTTTGTGTGACTCCTCCTGATAGAATTTGTTCATTTGCATTAACCAATTGAGTCATTTCTACGTGACAACTTACCCATCTTTTCTTATATCTCCCAAATATCAGTACAGTAATAAAACGAAAAATTCACAATCACATGATTCATAATATCCTATGTGTCATCAATATCAATGGCCGAACCAGAATTTTCGATAAGGGGTTCAAAATCTGAAGAAATAGACACACGAAGTAGCCGAAGGGGGTTCGACATCTACTATATATACCTAAAAAATTATTTTAACCATGTAAAAAAAATATAATTTTCCACTAAAGGGGTTCGGATGACCCTTCTAACGATATGGTGGCTCCGCCATAGATCTATATATATATATATATATATTTCATGTAAATATATCTTTTCCATTTATAAAAATATCATTTTAATAAATATATAATATATAATACCTTGGAATTTGATTTAGTAAATTTTAAATAATATGTAGTTCGTTGATAATTTCTTCTTATGAAAATAGGTATTAAAATAAAATATTTTGATAGGAAAAAAGAAGAAAATAGTAACAGTTGTTGCGGATAGGTGAAAGGTTTTTCCCTTTTAACATTAAAAGAGGGTTTCTTTCTCCAGATGAAGCTCGCTCACTCTCTCTCTCTCATTCAAAATTCAAATTAAATACAAATGGGTTCTCTTGTAGATTTTGAATCATAGATGTTCTTTGGATCATGTTCTATGCGAGTGTGAAAACATGGCTACTAGGTGATCCGTTATCCAGTTGCAACCACCGGTGCCGGAAATATCGATGCGACTTCTTGCTGACTCATGGAATAATTCAGATGTTGTTCTTTGGTCATTTGTTGAACTGAACTGGTGAGGAAGACGTGATTTTGATTTTGTTAGGATTGAGGGAAATTAAGGAAGGATATAAGACTGTTCAGTTCAAGATATTAGTTCTTGGTACATGTTGAGTTCTATTCTTGATTTTTTTTTCTTTCTTTCCTCAATTTTAACATGGATAGAGTTATTTGAAACATTCTTCTTTTAAGTTCTTTTCTTCGCTGGTCTGAATTTGTTCAGAGCCCTAAAATCACTGTGTTCAGAGTCCTAATTGTCGTTCTGTATTCACAGCCCTAAAATCACTGGTGTGAGTTTGTTCTAGGTTATCTTTTCTATTTTTTAAATTTATTTTGCATGTTCTTCCCTATTGAACTGTAAAGTCACTTGGATCGATTCTTTCCCGTTGATAGTGTCATAGTGTGTGTGTGGAGATGTTGGCATGAGATCTTTGGCTGGGTATACTATAAGTCTTATGATTTCTTCTTACTAAATATTATTGTCTTATCCATATATTAATTAGAGACAATTTTAAGGAAGAATAAAGTGTTTATTGGAGAATATTGCAGTTACTAAATTTAAGAAATACTTCAACATGTGTCTTGAATGAAGCTGAAGTCAATTCACTTAAGAATCACGTGTGTAGTTGGTGAGGAAGTGGAACCAGACGTGATTTTGATTTTGTTAGGATTGAGGGATGGATAGGTCCTGGTTTTAAATTTATATCAATCATGTTAGTGAACTTTTTGGTTTGAATAATTACGTGAATACAAGGTTTTGTTTGTGTTTGTTTTCATTCACTTTTCCTATTTTATTTTCTGTTGAAAGCTTAGCAAAGCAGTCTTTTTACGTGGGTTTCTGTCTTCATCATATAACATACTATTTTTTCTGAATGTTCCTGTTCGAGTTTGAATGCTATTGAGTTTGATTGGCGTTGATTGTGGCGATGTCTGAGTAGTTGTTCCCAAATTGATGCATGAGATTGCTCGATGGTGGATTGGTTGACAACATTCTTAACGGCAAAATCGTCATCTTTATGGGAAAGTTTTGCCTTGGTTGGTACTAAGAGCATAGTCATTCATGTGAATAGTGTTGAGCATACCTCTCCATTTTTAAAAGGTTGAGCATGTTATGAGTGATTTTGTGACAACTCTTTTTGTGACTTTTGATTCGTTAGCGGTTAAAATGTTAAATGCTACTTGTATTTTCTAAAATAAGTAAGATTTTGAACCATATTGATTGATTTGCAGGCCATGTGTGGCGAGTTGTTGCACAATGCCTTGTGTTTGCTTTTGTCACCTAGAACTTGCCCGGTTGGTCTTGAATGAGTTTGGTTGGAGAAATGATCTTAGGCTTTCTTTAATATCTTGAAGTCCATTTGGCCTAAAAATCCCACCTTTGTACTAAATATATCCTTAGTTGTCCCCTTTGAGCCTAATCCTTTTTATTGGCAACCACATTACAAGCCTTATGTCACGGACTTAGAGTGTTGGCTAAAGCTCCGTGCGGCACTTGACAACTTACTCACAAATCTTTCACGATCTTGTAAGCTCAAGTAAGCCCTTTGAAACTAGGATCGCTAAGAGAATGCTTAAGGAAAGGCTTAGAGAATTTTGGAAGAAGGCTTTTATATTGCTTGGAGAATGCTTACAACTTGCTTGGTTGGATTCTTGGTTGGTTGCCATGCAAATGAGTGGCACCACCTATTTATACTAACTCCTAGGGACTAAAGTACAATTTTAAATTACTTTCTAAGTCCCTAAACTTATTTACACTTTGGTCCCTCCCTAGAATCTTCTACTAATTCTAGGAAATTCTAAATCTTTCCAAGAAAATATCTAGTCCATCTTCTAGAATTCTCTACACATGCTAGAGAATTCTAAGGCATTCTTGGAAACTATCTAGGACCTTCCATTGCCTTCTAAGTTATTCTAGAGAATTCTAGGGAATTCTCTAGCCTTCTTGAGTAATCTAGAGGGTTCTAGAGTTTTCCGGAAACCTCTCCACAACTCTAGACCCTTCCGCCCCTATCCGGACGCCAAATTTAACTGTGATGTGGCGGGACGTGACACTTATCCTTTTTGAAAAGGTAATCCTCTTTTGAACCCTTCCCTCCTTGAACTTGAGGTTGTGAAAGTTGAGGCTAAAAGCCTAAGTTGGGGGTATTATGGGAAATTTATTGAAGGAATGTTTATTTATGAAGGCATGATATAAAAAAAATGAAGAATGAAATTGAGGGATGGATGGAAAAAGAAAGAAAAAGTTTTGAAAAACAAAAAAAGAAATGAATAAAGGAGTCTTGAATCCCCCAAAAGATGAAAATGTCTGCATGTGGAGCATCTAAAGTGGAAATAAGAAAAGAAAAATGAAAAATAGTGTGGAATGTGCACGGGTTTGAAAAATGGAGAATGTTGGAAATGATGAGTTGTTGTGTAGTGTTCAAGGAAGGTGTAGTCACTTATACCTAAATTATATCCAAACCTTTGCTAAGACTATATTACAAGCTTAGCAAAGTCCTTTGAGATTTCTAACCAAATGGAGTTGAGTCAATGTTGATTGAAAATATGGGCAAGTCTACGGTGTGACATTTGTGTGCATGAGATGATTCTTTGTGAGTGTGAGTGTTGCATCTTTTTCCCTTGTCTTGTGTATACATGTTTGGTTTCGGGACACTTCTTTCTTGTGAGGGCATGTAAGTTGAAAAAGTGGTGATTTTGAAGATTCCTAATTAAGTCAAGTGAGCATGTGAAAGTGTTAATGAGTTGAGTCATTTTTTGAGTTTGGGTTGTTGTCACTTAAATGATTCTTGATTTTTGAAAATGTTTCATGAGAATGAGAGGATTCTTTTTTGAAAAGTTTGCTTGTGGACTAATTGTTAGTACCAACCGAAGCCATTACCTTTGTGCTTAATTGAGAATGGGAAATTGATTTGTGGTGTATCTTGAAATAAGAGTCTCTTGTGTTTTTTATTTTCTTAACTTGAGGAAAAACAAAGTTTCTAAGTTGGGGGGTTGATGAGTGGTTGATTTCCACTCATTTGAGGCTCTTTTGGTAGTTATTTTGTCTTTTAGTTTATAATTGGTTCTTTTAATGTTGTTTTTTTTCATATTTGCACGTAAATGAAATGGAGGTTCTTAGAAAATGTTGAAGGTGTAGGGTAAGCACCATTCG